>NC_142939.1:61922896-62090396 GCF_046866305.1 Octopus bimaculoides | reverse complement strand
CATGCATACATACATACATACATATACAAGTATATATACATAGTCAAACAGTGGGAACAAACCCAAACCATGAGGTTTGCATCTCCTTGTCTTGACATCATGTGATACTTGTAAATGAGCTTCACCATCATAAAAGCAGTGTTGTTTACATATACATTACCACACACATCTATCCATCAATCTGTTCATATATATTATCGTAATCATCTTTTTAATTATCATTTTTCCCTGCTTGCATCAGTCAGATAAGGCAATTTGAAGAGACAGTAATATTTCTCTATGGTCAGACATGTTTTCTTGGAAGATTGAAAGCAAACAACACTGCTTTTATGATGGTGAAGCTCATTTACAAGTATTGCACGAGGACAAGACAAGGAGATGCAAACTTCATGGTTTGGGTTTGTTCCCACTGGTTGACCATGTGGACAAGTGTCTTCCACTATAATCTCAGGCACTCATAATACTTTATGAGTGGAACTGACAAACTATACAGAAGTGTATCAGGTATGTGTGTGTGTAGGAGGGGGTGAGTGGATCCACTTGGT
Organism: Octopus bimaculoides; assembly: GCF_046866305.1. Taxonomy (NCBI): domain Eukaryota; kingdom Metazoa; phylum Mollusca; class Cephalopoda; order Octopoda; family Octopodidae; genus Octopus; species Octopus bimaculoides. The sequence goes on along the minus strand of NC_142939.1, from coordinate 62,089,851 downwards.
CTTAACATTGTTTACATCTGTCACACAAACATGTCCAGCATCTGAATGGCTCCTCTTTTGAAAGACAAGTGGAAATAGTATCTTCCCGTGAAACAATTTGGTAACAGGAAGGGCATCTGGCTTCAGAAATATCGCTTGCATGACCCGTACTAACATTAAAAAAGCAGTCATTAAAATGATAGTAATGATATATATATATATATATATATATATATATTACTTCACATATGCATGCACGCATGCACGCACGCACGCACACACACACACATACATACACACACAGGTACAAGCACATGCATAGTCGGTTAAATTTAACTCTGTCCCTGGACTGATACTTTAACTAATCAATGCCTTACAAAATTGGGCTCAGAAAGATAAAATACATAGTTGACCTTTAACAGAATTTTGTAATAAAATGATGAAATTTGATAAAATTATGATAGAATGAAAATGAAAAAAAAAAAGAAAAAAGATGAACAAATATAAGGAAAATGGGTGGCAATGGAGGTAATCGAGATGGAAAGAGAATGAAAAAGGAAAGTAAAATGTAGAAAGAGAAATATAAATGGTGAGTGCTCCAGCATGGCCATAACCTATTAACCAGAAGCAGTAAATTAATTTTGTGATGGTGGGGTTAAGATGGAATAATAATTTCAAAAACATCAAAACTAAATAGAAACCCTCTCCTAGCAACAGTTCATAGAAACAAGAAATGTCAAGAAGTAAATTTACTTTACCTTTTAACTGTTTGTAAACTGTTTTGATAGGATCCAACCAATGCTGTAGAAATAAAGAAAAGAATTTAATGTAGAACACATAATAACAACTTATTTCATGTTGGTTCAAGACAAAATTTTAAATAGTGGGCAAAAGAGAAATAGGATGATGCGAGAATTGTTCATGCTTTATTCAAGAGCATTTGTGGTATCATAGAGACATGTGGAGTTAAGTATAGAGGTGCATAATATTAGACCTGCACTGGAGTACTATCACAATTTTTGAATCTGCACCAACATATATTTGGTCTCTACAATTTCTATTGGAATAATAATTCTTTCTACTAAAGGCACAAGGTCTGAAATTTTGGGCAAGAGGGCTAGTTGATCACATCAACCCCCTACATATGGTTTTTACATTCTGAACCCAGAATGTAAAAACAGATGAAAGGATACTAAGCATTTTATCCAGCATGCTAACAATTTTGCCACATCATCACATTGATAATAATAATAGCAGCAACATCTCCTGAATGTCTGTACACGCTTAATACTCTGGACATGCAGAACAGAGTCAAATTCCTGGTGAGAACAGTTCACAGATTGCTCAAGAGGTTAAAGCTAAATGGGTGTGTGGCTTGCAAAAAGATAGCCATGAAATTACCTTGTAAAACTGAAAAATATGCCTGGAATTCACCAGGATTCACATATACAGTGGAACTTCAGTTTATGAGTTAAATTTGTTCCTGAAGGCTGTTTGTCACCTGAAATGTTCGTAAACCAAAGTCATTTTTCGCATAGGAAATTCAAGAGAAGGCACAGTGAATTCAAGCAGGGATCATCATCATCATCATCATCGTTTAACGTCCGCTTTCCATGCTAGCATGGGTTGGACGATTTGACTGAGGACTGGTGAAACCGGATGGCAACACCAGGCTCCAGTCTGATTTGGCAGAGTTTCTACAGCTGGATGCCCTTCCTAACGCCAACCACTCAGAGAGTGTAGTGGGTGCTTTTACGTGTCACCCGCACGAAAACGGCCACGCTCGAAATGGTGTCTTTTATGTGCCACCCGCACAAGCCAGTCCAGGGGCACTGGCAACGATCTCGCTCGAAAATCCTACAGGAGCCAGTCAGGCGGTACTGGCAACGGCCACGCTCAAAATGGTGCATCTCATGTGCCACCCGCACAAGAACCAGTCCAGGGGCACTGGCAACGATCTTACTTGGCTTGCCGGGTCTTCTCACGCACAGCCCATTTCCAAAGGTCTCGGTCCGTAGTCATCGCCTCGGTGAGGCCCAATGTACGAAGGTCTTGCCTCACCACCTCAGCCCAGGTCTTCCTGGGCCTACCTCTTCCACGGGTTCCCTCAACTGTTAGGGTGTGGCACTTTTTCACGCAGCTATCCTCCTCCATTCTCACCACATGTCCATACCAGCGCAATCGTCTCTCTTGCACGCCACAACTGATGCTTCTAATGTTCAGCTTTTCTCTCAAGATACTTACACTCTGACGGGTATTCACATTGACATTACACATCCAACGGAGCATACTGGCTTCATTCCTTGCGAGCTTACGTATGTCCTCAGCAGTTACAGCCCATGTTTCACTGCCATGTAGCATGGTTGTTCGTACGCATGCGTCATACAGTCTGCCTTTTACTCTGAGTGAGAGTCCCTTTGTCGCCAGCAGGGGTAAGAGCTCTCTAAACTTTGCCCAGGCTATTCTTATTCTAGCAGCTACACTTTCAGCGCACCCACCCCCACTACTAACTTGGTCGCCCAGATAGCGGAAGCTATCGACTACCTCTAGTTTTTCACCCTGGAATGAGATAGAAGTTGTTTCCTGTTTGTTTGCAGTCTTTATTGCACCTGAACATCTGCCACAAACAAAAACTAACTTGCTAGTTAACCTGCCTTTGATGTTGCTGCACCTCTTATGTGTCCATAGCTTGCACCGGGTACATCTTATAGAGTTACTACCTACTCCTTTTCTACATACTGAGCAGGGCCATCTACCTGAAGGGGTTTGTGTTTTATCTACCTTCCTACTTATTAGGATTTTGGTTTTAGCTAGGTTGACTCTAAGGCCCTTCAATTCTAGACCTTGCTTCCACACCTGAAACTTCTCCTCTAGTTCTGATAGTGACTCCGCAATTAGGGCAAGGTCATCAGCATAGAGGAGCTCCCAGGGGCAACCTGTCTTGAACTCCTCTGTGATTGCCTGGAGGACTATGGTAAATAATAGGGGGCTGAGGACGGAACCTTGGTGGACCCCTACCTCTACCCGGAATTCATTGCTGTACTCATTTCCAACCCTCACCTTACTGGCCGCATCTCTGTACATGGCTCGCACAGCTCTCACTAGCCATTCTTCTATCCCAAGTTTCCTCATTGACCACCAGATAAGGGATCGGGGGACCCTGTCAAAGGCTTTCTCCATGTCAACGAAAGCCAGGTACAGAGGTTTATCCTTGGCTAGGTATTTCTCTTGCAACTGTCTCACTAGAAATAAGGCATCAGTAGTGCTTTTACCTGGCACGAACCCAAACTGCATCTCATCTAAATTGATTCGCTCCCTAATTAGTTGGGCTATGACCCTCTCTGTAACTTTCATAACCTGATCTAACAGCTTGATGCCTCTGTAATTATATGCACTGAATGAAATCTAGACAGCAACTGACAGTCTCCGACTGATACTCCCAGCTTGTTGATAGCCATTGTTACTGGCTTGTGTGTTCATTGCTCAAGACACTATTCTTTACGCAAGACATTTTATGTTCAAAAAACTGTTCATAAACTGATTTGTTTGTGATGAGAGGTGTTCATAAACCAAGGCTCCACTGTATCGGAACTTCACTGAGTGATGTCAATGAATAGTCTTAGTTCAATAAGCTTAGATCTGATGATGAGATATAAGGAAAATGTTTCCCTGGTGAGTAACTGAATCACAACCTTCTTCAGAGCATTGTAAAGTGGGGCAGAGGCAGCTCAAAGTTATAGTCCAATTAATCACATCACTAGCAACCTAGATTAAAAAGTGTACAGAGGCATCTCAAAAGACATCTTTTTGTCCTATCCTAATGACCATTTGCTGCTCAAATGGATCCTGGTGTACCAGAATCACTCTCAACACATTTTTATTTATAAAGACTTCACACTTATCTTATCCTGGGCAACACTGATGTCCAGAATATTCACCAAAAATATTATACTCTGTAATACAGCCTTTCTTGCATAACCAACGAAGAACCATAAAACTTGGAGTAACATGGAAGAGTAACCTCAGCAGTATCATTTCTTTGTGATTAAGTACTCTTTCTTCTTTGCAGAGAGTGTGTATTTATATGTGTTTCTGCATATGTTGTCCCACATTTGTTAACTAGTTTATGGTTAGATATGAATTTCTATGGCAAATTTGATACCAAATAGAATTTAAAACTGACAGATGAAGAAGAGAGAGAATAAGGAGATAAAGAGAGAGCAGGGGATTGAAAAAATACAGTAGAATAGAGAGAGATTAACTGAATCAAAAGAGAAAGAGTTAGCTTGAAAGAGAGAGAGAGAGAGAGAACGAAAGAGAAAATAAAAGAAAGGGTATAGAAATGAAATAGGAAGAAAAGCACTTAGAAAGAAATTGAAAAAAAGTTCCCTCTTTTTTTCATTTTCACTCTCTGTCCCTATTCCATTGTCTCGTCAACAAAAATATCAGAATGACTTTAAAAATTATTGTCATTTGAAAAGAAACTATGCAAAAAGCCCACTAATGTGATGAGCAACACTTAGAAAGCAGAAACCCAGGAAATTACAAGACAAGTTTACTGTTTTGATTATTGTGTTTCATCAGATGTGTACATGTTTACGTAAAGCTGTGACAATTTTCATTGCTCAAGTGGCTGTGCTTGCTTGCTAGCTAATTAGCATTTTATCTTGAAGCTTTTGAAGAACTGTTAACTAGTGCAGAGTTAGTGCAACTGCACTGAAGGAAGTTGTATTATTCACTGAATAAGACTTCACAATACAAATATCACTGCAAAAGCCATTTCCCTTTTCTACCTGGAGAAATCTACAAGCTGTGTGTGAGACAGAAGAGACAATTCTTGTAGTTCTTCCAGATAGTAAGTAGTGTCTCGAGTTCTACAATTCACAGGGTTGGTTGTTCAGTTTCCATGGCATGTAAGTAACCAAGATCACAACATTCCTCCTTGAACAGTATGCTGGTTCATAACAGGGTTACTTATTTTTATCAGCTGAGTGGACTGGAGCAACATGAAATGAAGTGGTTTGCTCAAGAACACCATGCATTGCTCAGTTCAGGAATCAGAACCACAACCTTGCAACCAGGATTTCAACACTAACCACTAAAGCCACAAGACTTTACTCTTCTAAGGGCAGTCATGAATAATCTTGAAGTTCAGAGCATGAGACAGAAACAATTTCATTATCATAAAGCGAAATGATCTTTTCTAGAATTTAGACAAAAAATTTACAGAAGTCCCTCACAAAACCATTCTGCATTCAGATTAGACTTTGATTAACTAATGTTTACAGCTTTGAGAGTTCACACATCTTTCATTTGTGTAATTCAATAAGTTTTTAATGGTTGTATATTGATTTTACTGCTGTTTACCACTGAACTATAAATTGAATTTGATGTACGTTATCAGCCACATTGATTGTGGAAAGCAGTATTCATTTCATACAAGAAAACATGAAAACACAATGGCTGTAGAGAGTTTTGAATTCTTAATTATAGTACTATAAATTTATTGCTGATGAAAAACAAACCAATTAAACTTAATAAAAAGAAAAGAACAATTAAAATCAATCATAGTTAACAGTTTTTTTTTTTTATTCATCTATAAAATTTGTCAACACTTCAGTAATGCTGCTTGTAAATAGTACATGTTACCAAGGTGTTACTCACAAGTGAGTAGAACTTGGTAACATGCATTATGCTTGTGCTAATTGTTTTAGATGTATATATAATCATGAGCAGATACAGACACCCTTTTCAGTCCTCTCATACTTGACCCAGCATAAAATCCAAGATGTGACAGCTGGAAGGAGAGAGGCTGCACCTGCACCCTGGCTAGTGCTCCTGACAACTGACTGCAGCCATGTGAAATGAAAAGCCTTGCTCAAAGTCACAACACGTTACCATGTCCAGAAACTGAACTCATGACCTTATGACCATGAACTGACCACCCTAACCTTTGGGTCACACACATCTTATAGTTATGTTGGTATTCCAATGTTATTCACCAAAGAAACACTGTATTAATCCTATAAAATGGTTCATACTATATACATCTTTCTGATTCCATTAAAATTACACCCACAAATTGAATTTTTCTTTATCCATTACCAATTTGGTTTAACTTACTCACTTTTTACATAAGTTTTACTTAGAATTAATATCAGATATTAAAACAGAAAAGAGTGAATGGGTGTGTTTCCACTTTCTGTCTTATGCCATTTGGCTTTGAAAATCTAAGCAGTTAATCCATAATTTTTAGAATTGACTTTTCTTTCTGCTCTTGTATGTCTACTCAAATGTTATTAAAGGTCTATCAGAGAAAAGGGTCTTGGTAAAAGCATGTCTCTCTTTCTTTTTAGCTTTCTTGTTTAAAAAACAATCTTCATTAAACTTATAAAGTGTGTGTGTGCGCATGCGTGTGTGTGATGCCATCATCCACCAAGGAGGCATACAATGGGCTCAGACAAAGAAGCATGTGATTATGAACCCAACTTTTTAACCACACAACTATACCTACATACAGGAAGAGGAAATGCTGTTTAGCAACACCAACAGGCCTGGTTTGCTGCACACCTATTCAAGATACGACAAGTGTATTTGTATGCACCCATCAGTCACATCAAATGCTTTCCCAAGCTAGTTTTGGTTTGCTGCTGCTGCTCTCTTTCTCTCTACTAACATATGGTAAAGAGATATAATATAGTAATATAGTATTCCTACAAATCTAGGACTATTATAAAATAAAGTGAAAATAAATTACAGATGTGTGCATGTGCACACATCTATGTATTTGTCTATATTACATACATATATATATATATATATATATATATATATATATATATACATGCAGCTGCAATGCTAGCAGCTATTATAGTAAATCACCAATTTCTGAAGAGATACCTATCTTAATAAATATAGCTCTTGGTGGGGGAGGGTTTGTGTGTGTGTGTGGGGGGATATTTGAGTGAAAGTCTGTAAGAAAGTAAAGGAGGATTTACATCTAGTTTGTATGGGGACTAAGATGGGGTAGAATGGTGTGAGATGGAGTAGATGGGGTAGAAATAAAATATAATGTTCAGTTGGAGTGAAGTGTTTGGATATCTAAAATATAAGTCATTTAGATGTGCATGTATGTCTGTGTATAAACCTTTTTGTTACCATATTTCTGTTAAACTACATCTTTGTATCAATTATTTTTGAATATAATGAAGAACTTAGTAAAATAATTGTTATTGTCATTATTAAACTGATGTTTGGAACAAAAATAAAAATGAAATAAATATGAACAGTTTTAATTTAGATCATTTTAAAATAAGATGTTCGTATTGTAGAACCAAGAGCAGTCTCAACAGAGTTGGTTTCAATAGGGGTGAACCCTTTAGCATTTGAACCAGCCATATCCAGCCTGTTTTATGTTCAAACTGATAAGATCCAACCACTCACACCTATTCTACAAAGTCACTCTAAAACTAAAGAAATAACATAATTGAAATCTTAAAGCTATAAGATAATGTATGAATAATTCAAAATAATGTTGATATATAAGCATTACATTTTACAGTGTAATCTGAATGTTAAAGGGTTAAATTACTAAATATGATGGAAAATAAGAAATGCAGCTAATCAGTATCAATATAATATAACAGAAGAGGTGCTGACAACTCATTGTATATTTATATGTCATCACAGGATTGTATTGTCTATGACCAAAATACTTGTTAAACCACTAACTCAGTTTCAAGATGTAATCTGTAGACTGACCTCATTCTATTACCAACGGCATACATTTATTTCTTTTTCTTACACACAGGATAATTATGAATCATAAGACTTCAGAATCTGTGACAAGCTTCCATTTATCCTAAGAGGGTCATTTGGTCACTACTTAGATTTTCGCTTTCATACAGTAAAAATTGTGATCATCCTAGTGGAGATCATTACCCTTCAAGATATTATGATAGCAAACTGCTACTTAAGAAGACTATTGATTTAACAACAATAACAATAATAATAAGCCTTTCTACTATAGGCACAAGGCCTGAAATTATGGGAGATGGGGCTAGTCAATTACACTGACCCCAGTACTCAACTGGTATTTAATTTATCGACCCCGAAAGGTTGAAAGGCAAAGTCAACCTCAGTGGAATTTGAACTCAGACTGTAGCGGCAGACATACCGCTAAGCATTTTGCCCACCTTGCTAACAATTCTGTTAATCCTTTCTACTAAAAGCACAAGGCCTGAAATTTGGGGGAGGGGGTTAAATCGATTACATCGACCACAGTACTCAACTGGTACTTATTTACTGACCCCAAAAGGACAACAGGTAAAGTTGACCTCAGCTGAATTTGAACTCAGAACATATGGACAGATGAAATATCACAAAGCATTTTGACCAGCTTGCTAAGGATTCTCCAGCTCACCACCATGAAATTGTCTCATCATTTAATGCCCACTTTCCTATGCTTGCAGGAGTCAGTCAGAATATGTTGAAGCAGATTTTTTTCTTATGCTCGGATTGCCATTCTTGTCACCAAACCTCACCTGTTTCCAAGCAAGGTGATATTGCTTCCCATGGCCAAACATGTTTTCCATGGAAATGAACATCGCTTGTACATCAGTGATACTCATTATCATTAGATAACAAGACAAGAGTGTACATACATGCACAACACATACACACACACACACACACACATATATGTATGAACTTCTTTCAGTTTCCATCTACCAAATCCACTTGCAAGGTTTTGGTCAGTCCATGCTATAACAGAAGGCATTTATCTAAGGTGCTTGCAGTGAGATTGAACCTGGAACCATTTGGTTGTGAAGCAAACTTCTTAACCACATAGTAATGTCTGTGAAAACAGGTCAGGTTAAGGGGAAATGGTAAAATACTACTTTGCTTGGAAACAAGTGAGGTTTGATGAAAGGAAGGTGCATTGGGCCACAGAAAAATCAGCCCCACTGAATTCTGTTTGACCCATACAAGCATGGAAAAGTGGACATTGATGATAGCAATGGCAATGAAGAACAGTTAATGGCATTTAGTCTTTCATAATATGAGTTCTTCATTTTTGCTTACATCAACATTGCTAGTGATGGAAGAAAGGGAGGGGATACACAGGGATGTTTCCTTATGTAAGATATGATATAACATGCATAAGGGGCACAAGTAAATACAAAAATATATATAAATAAATAAAAACAAAAAATAAACAAATATAGGCCATTACAAATAATATTGCTGATCCCTGCTCTGCTCTATATCTAGATCAAGATTTTTGCATATGGATGCAGGCTTCTGATGAATATACCACCACCACCACCACCACCACCACCACTTTACAGCATTCCACACCCACACACTACATTATACCTCAAGAGTTTTGCATACTTTTACATGGCTTCTGAGGTATTTAACCCCCACCAATACCACATCCCTACAGCATACACAACCAGACTCTCTATAATATATCTCAGTCATGATTTTTTAGAGATACGTTCCGTGTCAGGTGTTTACCACCCCTCAAGCAACATGCAAGCTAGCTGTACTTAGGTGAATGGGAAAATACAACTAAGCGCCGTGGCAAAGGTGTGGCAGGGAAGAGAAGGTCTCAAGTGTGTATTTGAAAAGTGTTTTTCTTAGACTACAGTAGTATATCAAAATCTTTCCAATAGATTGAGAGTAGTGTTTCTTTGTTTTATGCTTTGTAGCAGACAAGAGATCAAATAAAAATTATTTTGGTACTCTCCAAACAAAGTCTCTTTTTTTTTTAATCCTTGTTTAAAAGTTAGACTCTTTAACATTCAGATTACTCTGTCAAATGTACTGCTTATTCTTTCACACTGTTTTGAATTAATCATGTATTATCTTGTCACTTCAAGATTTCAATGATGTGATTGCTTATTTTAGAATGATATAGGGTAAGTATGAGAGGTCAGTTGTAATTTAAAACAGAATATTTAGGGCAGATATGGCTAATTTACATGGTTAGGAGTTAACCATTTGCAAAAAGACAGAAACTATTATTTTCTCTGTCTTTTATTAATCATACATGTCTAAAATGAAATTATGAACAAGTTTTCCAAGACACTTAAGCTTTAGTGTAAGCTTCTAAGACCTTAAATTATATTCTATACAGATTATTTTATAACATGCTTGCTTGAAAAACTGCAAACAATGAATAACCCTCACACAAAATTTTCTTTTCATCCAGGGTTGTTTTAATCTCCATTTAAAACAAATTTGCTTTTTTATATAATTAGTGATTTTTAATTTAAGAAAATCTTTTGTTATATACATGTGTGTAATACTAGATGTATACACACCATTAGAAGGCATAAAGCTATGGAATTGTCAGAGATAAAATCTTTTCATAGACTAATGTTTAAAACCCAATATATATTGGAGGATGGTGAACATTGTCACTGCAGTGAGTCACAAGAACCTATATATTCCCATATTTTATTTATATATATATATATATATATATATATATATATATATATATATATACATACACACACACACACACACACACACACAAAATCAAAATAATAGGGTTTCAAGTAGTAATGCAGTACATTTCAAGCAGCTCCATTTGATTGAGAAATGCAATCATTACATCAATTTCAAATGCAGTGCAATCTTCAGCTGCACAGGTATGGAATTTCAACAGACAAGATACATTAATATAATTTTCCTTAAATATCTTAACACAGCAAAAGAACAGACCACAATTTATTTATAGAGTCACATGGAACACAGTGGGAGTCATAAGGTTATAATTCATTTCCAAATATTATCTACTTCCTTATCATTCATTACTTACTTTGATTTTATTCACCTTACTTCAAGTTGTGCGGATAATACCAGACTGACTTGGTGCTTCAACTTAAGTGCCTAATTCAACTGAATCTTAATTACTTTATATATATATATATATATATATATATATATATACATATATATATATACATATATATATAAGCTATATTTTGTCATAATCTAGCTTGCCTGAGCCATAGACCATACCATCCTTATTGCTATGAATATGAAAGAACATTCTTATCTACCTTTTGTCACATTAAGGGAATTCACTTATAAGGAGGAGAGAAAAGAGGAGAGAGTGAAAAGAGAAAAAAGAAGTGATGATAATGGCAAATGGTGATGCTTTTATTTTTCATGGTGGTAATTGTTTTTGCGATGGCTGTTGTTTGTTGTTGGTAGTGACGACAGTTAATTGCACTAAGATGCAGGTATTAAATCAAATGGATTTCTTTTTATAAATTTCAGAAAACAAATTGTTTACCATCAGATCTTTACTACTAACAAAAACTACCACCACCTCCATTAACTAACCCCTAATCAACATCACCAAAACAAACTATTACAGTTCTCAGTGCATGTACATATGTATGTATGCACGCATGTATATATGTATGTATGCACGTATGTATATATGTATGTATGTATGCATGAGTGTCCATGATTATATGTCTATGCTGACTTAATGGTGTTTCATTTTGTTTTAGTTCAAATAAAACTGAAAATATTAAATATTTTTGAAACTTACTCTTTGTCTTTCCATGTCTACATATCGAAGACCAAAATAATCCTTTTCGATCAAATTTAGGCGTTGACACACTTGGTCGAGCAGCCATTGTCCTGTTGAGTCTTTCTGTAAAAAGAGAAATTGAGACAGTAATTAGAACATCTGGAATAACTGAAGAACTTTCAGTTCAGGTTCAATTTTACAAAAGATTATATATTTGAAATAATACAACATAGTGAATGCCTTTCATACTTTCAAACTCTTTCATACTTTAGCCTCTCATCCCCAGCCATGAAGCCACATCACACTATTACACCTTCCACTACGCTGAGGAGACTTTTTGTTTTGCAAGTTACTTTGATTTCATTAGCACTGGTACAAAAAAAAAAAAAAAACCCCAGCGCACTCTGTAAAGTGGTTAGCATTAGGAAGGACATCCAGCCATAGAAACCTTGCCAAAACAGACATTAGAACGCAGAACAGTCATCTGGCTTGTTGGATGTCAAACTGTCCAATCTATGGCAGTATGGAAGACATGTTTAAGTGATGATGAAGCGTGTTTGGAAGGAAATTTTAAAACCAAGAACAAAATAAAATCATCAATATCATTTAATGTCCATTTTCCATGTTGCTAATGGTTGGATTGTTTGACGAGGGCTGGCAAGCAGGAGAGTGGCACCAGGCTCCAGTTGTCTGTTTTTTGCCAACCACTTTACAGATTGTACTGGATGCTTTTTATGTGGTGCCAGCACAGGTGCTTTTTACATGATGCAAGCATGAGTGCCTTTTACATGGTGCTAGCACGTAAATAAAAACAATAAATTCACTTTACAACCACATGATTTTAGATTCAATCCCACTGCATGGCACCTTGGGAAAATGTCATACTACAAGCCTGAGCCAGCCAATGCTTTGTGAGTGAATTTTCGAGAAGTGGGGAAGCTTCTCCAAGTGTGTGTACACAATATATATGTATATATTTGTTTCTGTCTGTGTTTACCCCTCCCCAACTGCTTGGTAATTGGTGTTAGTTTATGTCTCCATAATTTAATGGTTTGGCAAAACAGACCAATACAATAAGCACCTGACTTTACAAAAAATACATAATGAGGTCAGTTTGTTTGATGCAACCTTTTAAAGTGATGCCCCAGCATGACCACAGTCCAATGAATGAAATATAATAAAAGATTCATTCATATCTAAAAATTCTTGAAATCAAACATCTCGTTTGTTTGTTTCTCTTTGGACAGTTTTAAAAAACTAGGTTAGAAATGATCTCTATAGAGGATTACAAACATTGATATAAAACTATCTTCTGTTAAATCAGTAATCAGCTATACAAAGAATATACAAAAGAAAAATAGTTCCTATAACCAAAAATGGGACAAAAATATATAAATGAATGATAAAATTACTAAATAATGTTATTAATGTTAAAAATTTATTTATTTATTTAATAGATGTGTCGGTTTTTTTCTATCTTTCATTTCATTTATGTGTCATACATTTATACACTTAAATCCAAGGGCCGATTGAAGTAAAATCTAAAAGGTGGCATTTTATTCTTGAAGAAGCAAACTAGTGCAGTTTTCTTGCAAACAATACCTGAATGAAAACAGTTTGGCATGAAAGAACTAGTTTGCAAATAAGCCTGGTGACAGATGTGTTACATTAATAAACACCAACAAGGTTTGATGTCATCTAAATGTGTTTAACCTAAATTTCCATTCCAAATAAACATAAAATATCACTTTTAAAAGACACGACATAATTCAAAAGAAATCATCAATTTATCTGTATTTGTGTATGGGTGGAGGTGGAGAGAAAAAAAGTTGCTTGTAAAACCTTTCAGAAATTTTTTTAATAGCAGAGCATTAGCTATATCTAAATTTCAATAAATATGCTTTCAGCCAAGAGACTTAATATGACAATGTTTATACGAGTAGGGAAATAAATCCTGCTGATTTGAACACATAGTTGAATAATTCTAAAATTTCCATTTAATTATAGTTGTAATTATTTGTTGGCTTATTTTTATACTTTCATTATGTTAATGGTCACACTAATTTCATCCAAAATTGTTTAACCCTCCAAAGAATTATAACTTGTTAAAGAATGGTGGCTTGGGAGAATCATTCAACTTAATTACTTGTTCATGAATAAAGTCTTAATTGTGATACTTTTTTCTTCAGTTTACTTATATTTTTTCTTCATATCACTCACTATAAAATACGGTAGACATCAAACACTACATCTAGTCTAGTTCTATTTATAGAGCTACTTCAGAGAATGGTGGTACCCATCTAAAATCTAGAAATAACCCAATGGCCTAGCACAATATTAGTACCTCAATTCAGTCCAGTGGGAAACTCATTGCATATTCTATTGTCCAGTGAAAAGAATCCTCTGTGACTAGCAGGATAAGCTACAAAGAAATATTGGCTGGAAGCACCAAGCCTCTTTAATGCTGGAGATACATAGATTCTAGGTTAGTGGTAAAAAGGTAGAATGAGAATTAGTGAAAAATAATTTGAGAGGGAGAAAGGAAGAGTAGTATATTGCTTCATAATATAAAAGTATTCTTACTCTATAACTTACATTGAGTGTGCTTTTCTTTTCATTTTATGCAATTTATGATAATATTTGTATTATATTCATATATGAATATAGTAAATATACTAAAACAGGTGAGCAGTTTCTGTGAAAATAGATTAGGTAGCTAGTTTGTTTGCACAATATAACCTTGTAATAATAAAGGATTCCTTAATTTTGCCCACAGAAATACAAAAGGATTGTTATTATTAGTAGTAGTAATATTTGATGGTATGGCTGACACAGTGCCAAAATGGATGTTATCATAGTATTTAAGTTGATGCCTGAATCCAAATATGCTGCCATTGTCATCTTTGGTTTCCAGAGCTCCAGAGGTGAGGCATTTACTGAATGCAAATTGTGTGTGTGTATGTATGTATGTGTATGCCTGTATGTGTAGATGTATGTGCATGCATATGTGAGTGTATGTAGCTATATATGAGTGTGCATATGTGCATGCATATGTATGTGTAAATATATAAATGCATGTATGTTTGAATAGCTTTCTCTCTCTCTATGAGTGTATGCTCATGTGTGTGCGTGTGTGCATATAATTGCCTAGATATCCCTACCAGAAAAATGCCCTGTGCTTAATTATAAAGGAGAATGTTGTCAGTAAGAAGATCAGTAACTACTATCAAATTTTTAGTTGAAGTTTACTTCAATTATATTGATAATGCCACTGAGAAAGTAATGAACACCACTCAATCACATTTGCTTCCATTATTAAGCATGTAAACTTACAGATAAGCCATGAATCATTATTATTAACCACTTTTAGTTGTTTGTTTTACTTTTCAATGGGGGAGGGGTAGTTACACCATCTTTTGCTTAGACTGATTGCCATTGCCAAAAAAAGAATGGTATGCAAGAGCAAGGTGAGGTTGAAGAAATTCTTACCACTTCCATCTCACTAAGAAATACTTTCTAAACATTCATTTGATTGGCTATCTAAATATAGCAGGGATTTTGTCAAAATCTGCTGTAAAAATAAATAAATTTACTGATGTCATCACTCCTGACTGCAGCTGATAATCTTGTAATCTCAAGGAAGTGAAAAAATTTAGAAGTTACCTTAATTTAAGGTAATCCTCATCTGGACTGTTTTTCATACACAAAATATTTTCACACAACAAAATGATTGAAAGAAGTATCAGGTACCATTATCATCATCATCACTATAAAATGAAATAAATAGTCCTAGTGGACGGTGTCCACCTTGGCTATCTTGTTTTAATTTCAAATTGAAGATATTTTACTTAATATGTACTGATGATGTTGGTTTCAAATTTTGGCACAGGGCCAGCAATTTGGGGGAGTAGAGTAAGTTGATTACATTAACCTCAGTGCTCAACTTAAAGGAACAGCAGAATTTGAACTCAGAGCATAAAGAGAGATGAAATACTGCTAAACATTTTGCCCAGAGTGCTAATGATTCTGCCAGCTTACTGATAATTAATATTGGTTTCAAATTTTGGCACAAGGCCAGTAATTTCGGGGGTTGGGTTAAGTTGATAACATCATCTCCAGTGCTCGACTGGTACTTATTTTATCAACCCCCAAGAAGGCTGAAAGGCTAAGTCAACCTCGGTGACATAATGACAGATGAAATGCCACTAAGCATTTTGTCCAGCATGCTAATGATTCTGCAAGCTCACTGCCTTAATGGTAATTAGCATTGATAAAAAAATTATGAATATTACTACTTCTGTTTCCTTTCCCCCAAAATCCTATTACACATGCTTGAAAGAAAATCACCAATGCACAAAGAACATAAATAGTTCTAACTTTTATTATCAAAACTACACAACCAGTCTATTCAAGTATATAAATAGTCTGATGGCAAGCGAACTTGCAAGATAATAATATATAAAGTCACAACAAACTTTCCTCAGAAATTTAAATACCTTTTTTATTTTTATTCTTTACTTGGTTTCACTCACTGGACTGCAGCCATATTGCTTCCAAGATTTTAGTTCATCATATCAACTTGGAACTTAATTAAAACTGACACGTGACTTTTTAATCTCTATTAAATGGCTAAGTTTTATTTTTCCGGCATAAAAGGGAATTTTCAATCAAGTCAAGTAAGTAAACAAGTTCATCCTGTTCTTACATAAAAGGTTTTGAGCTAAGCACAGTAAGATATAAAAAAACAACAAACTTATCAGTTTCCAACAAACCAAGTGATTGTCTTGTATCTAAGAGATAATCTACATAAGTGGTAAACTTCTTTAATATGTGGAGAGTCAGTTAATTAGCAGCCACTTCAGAGACGTGTGATATGGAGCAGTAAGGCTTATCAAAGAGGGTGTGTTTCCTCTACATTGAATTGTGACTTAAAACAAGGGAATTAAAGATGCATTGAGTTTTAAGTGAGAATGAGTAAGTGCTTGTTGCAATGAAGAAGGGAGGAAAGATAATAGGTTGTCGGAACAGCAATGTACAAAAGCTTTGTTGATTAGGCTACATGCTTTTTAAACGGCCAGAAGCCAGACATAAAATCCACAGGGTATGTTCCGGATACTGGATTACATAGTCTAGCCTAGGCAAAGTACATTACCTGCCATAGCTTCCGCAGCAGATCAAAAGACAAAAGTTAGTATTTGAAAGGATATCCACCTGCAAAACACTGTTCTAACTATCAGCATTAACCTACATTGTTGCTTAAATTTTCAAATCTATTTCATTCATAAAAACAAAGGAACAAAAACAATGCATTAAAAAATCTTATAAATAGTTAATATTTTTTCAATTTCTTATACATAGCTTATAAATATATAGAAAGTAGGTGGTCCATAAAGAGAAGAAAAATTTTCCTGATACTGACAAGATCAATAACATAAATAGTTGCTCTATCTATCATCATCGCTGTCATGCACAGCACTAAAACTTTGATAAGAAAATTTAGGTTAACACGGTACATACCAAATAACTAGTCATTGCATACTGCTAGTATACAAAAATTCCACCACATCCTTAACATTATGTAGAAACCTAATTTTGCATTTCCAACAAACACTGGCTCAAAGTAAAAAATATCTTATAAACTATTTTGCTATATAAACTTTCTGAAGATTTATTGAACTGCATTGTTTTCAGTTGTTAAAAATACTAATTTATTGACAGCAACTGCATCCATGTGAATTATTACAGAACTCAGTGAGAGATGAATAGACCACAATTTTTCTCATCTATTTGCAATCTGTAGCCTAGTGTTTAAGGTGTGTAGCTAATGGGCAGAAAGTCATAGATTCAATTCCTGGGCCAAGCAGTGCATTGTTTCCTTGAGACAGGTAGAATTTTTGGGCCAGGTATGGCTGGTTTAAATGTTAAAGGGTTAAGCTAATACTTGGAATATACATAAACGCAGAATTTTGATGGAAGATTTTATCATAGAACTAAGGGTAGTCTCAATAACAAAAGAGTTAAGATTGTATACTTAATAGTACAGCAGTTCACTTAGCTGTAAGGAATTCAGATAAACCAACTTTCTACTCAGAGGAAAATTTTACTCAATCCATTAGATTAAAAAAAAAAAAAGAAACTCTATGAGTCATAGCTAGTTAAATATTTAAGCAGTTAACTTCCTGATCTTAATCATTGTGTGTCCATTGTGGATACTTCTGATGAACAAGTTTACTTCATTGTAAGTTAATGCATGGAGATATGTAAATATTTCTGCTGTAGACACAAAGGAGACTTTATATATGGTATGTATTTTGTTAGCTTACTAAACTGAATTCAATAAAGGCAACAACGCAACAGAAAGTGCAAGGAATATTAATGCAGTATATGGGGATCGGACAATAAGTGTAAGCCAGTGTCAACATGGTTCTTGAAATTCCGAGCCAGAAACTACATCCTAGAAGATAAGCCTCGTCCTGGAAGATCTGTAGAGCTTGAGAAGGACATTCTGTAAACCCTGGTGGAACAAAATCCCACTGTAACTGTTGAGGAACTAGCAGAGAAGCTTGGATTTGGTCATTCAACAACTCATCGACACCTGTGTGCCATTGGAAAAGTAAGCAAATTGGGTGGTCAATGGGTTTCTCACAAACTTTCTGAGTCTAATTATGCACATCTCACAAATGAACCTTTCTTGGACTGAATAGTGACTGGTGATGAGAAATGGGTTCTTTATAAAAATGTCAAGTGCTGAAGACAGTGGGTTGGGAAAGGCTAAAGGAGGTCTTCACCTACATAACGTGTTATCTGTTTGATGGGATATGAAAGGTTTAGTCCACTTTGAACTTTTAAACCCAAACTAAATGATAAAGGAGATCTACTACTGTGAGCAGCTTGAATGGCTTCAGTCAGTGCTAGAAGAAAAACAACCATCTTTGGTTTCAAGATGAAAGGTGGTCTTCCATCAAGATAATGGTTGGCCACATACAGTGGGGATGACATTCCAAAAGTTGGAGCAGTTTGAATGGGAAACGATGCCCCACCCACCATATTTGCCAGACATTGCCCCATCTGATTATCATTTATTCCGCAGTCTTCAAAATCATTTGGACAGAAAAAATATGAATTCTGTAGAAGAGGTCAGAACAGTACTGGAGGAGTATTTTTTATCATGGACAAGTGAATTTTGGAAGAGGGGCCTTGCAAGTCTACCAGACAGATGGAAAAGCATTATAGAAAATGAAGGAGAATATATATTCTAGATTAAAAAGAACTGTTTATCTTAATTTTGAAGAATAAATGAAGTATAAAAAAATCACATTATTTAAAGGGATGACCCAATATATATTTCATTATATATATTCTTCATCTTACTTATTTTTCAAGTAAAAGAGTTTTGATTCCATTTATCCCCTACAATGCAGATTTACTAGAAAGTAACTGACAGGGAAATATCAACAAACATCACCCTCTGTCACATACATACACATACACCATAATATTGTGTGTGTGTGTGTGTGTGTGTGTGTGTGTGTGTGTGTGTGTGTGTGTGTGTGTACACACCCACTCACAATGTTAGCAAAATATCTTTCATCTAATGACTGAGACAAGTAAAAGATAAAAAGGGTTAATCTATTTGGGATGAGATGATGAACTGTGTTGGGCATTGATGCTTTGGCACAGCTGATGGGGTATATTCAACCTCTTTTGGTGACTGAGATTGCTGGAGACAAACAAACATGCAAAAGTATACACGCAGAGACAGAGGAGAGAGACAGAGATTATGCATAAAGACATAACTAGATGGTTACATGGATAGAGAGGGTGGGGGGGAGGAGAAAATGAGAGAATAAGTAAAATGTCTGGTGTCGAATGAGTCTGCATTGAATTGGCAACGCCAAAACAACTGTGCCAAAGCATCTCATACCCTGATTTTAAAAAATGCACTTTTCCAGGAGAGGTGCAATTCTGCATTAGCCCCATTTTTTTTTTTTTAAACATGAACAGTCCTTTTTCCTTTTTTTTTTTGTGGTTCAAAGAGGCGGAAACAGCACAAGTTCATTGCCATAGGATGATGGTTTGAGGTACAGATGTCTTAGAGACATTGGCATTGTGCTAAAATACCATAACTGTGCAGCTAACAGACCCAGAAAAACTTTTATTGAAACTTAGCATAAACTACTGCAGCAACTTGTCTTTTCTCTTTCTTTCTTTCTCTCTCTCTCTGCACCAGCATGTCTTTTCTCTTATTCTTGTTAGTTCCCTCCTCCACTCCACCTCAGCTCGCATCAACCCTCTCAAGTCACATGATCTCTCTACTCATCAGTCTTATGTCATTCAGTACAATGAAAAGCTGGTCATCTACTTTCACTCACTTCATTGGTTTTAAGCTCTGGTTTAATTTCTCTCTTTCACTGTTACTAACTAGTTACATCCCTCCCTTCCACCCTCTCCTGCAAGTTGATTTGCTCTGAAATCCAACAAACACAGTTGCATACATGCGTACAAACACACCCACACACACATATATACATACACACACAAACACACATATACATACCTAAACACACACACACATATACATACAGACACACATATATATTATACACACCCAGCTTCATAATATAGTTTACAGATGAAAGCAGCAACATTTGAGTCACTTAATTACTTAAATAAAGAGCAAAGTAAATAAATTATTTGACAAATCTTCACTGAGAATTTGGTGGTGTGAGGTTGGTAGTAGGTGGGTATAACACTGGAAAGTAATTAAAAATCTGTTAAAGACTTGAGTAAGATGCTTAAGTCATTTGAAGTTATTGCAGACAGAGGTGGATGAAATGCACTCCCATGCATATCTTTTTCTTTCAACGGATGTTTCATGCAAATACACTTTCATTTCTATTAAAAATGGGTGTGATTCTTACATCATCTAAACCTCCATTTTCTGTTTTATTTCTTTATTTACATTATCAACTACTCACCACAAATAAATTACACAAAATATATTATATCACTGGAACTTATTTTCATAATCATTATTGCTGTCACCATCATCATAACATCTGGAGTGAGGTTGAGATTTCTATACTATTACCAGATGCATATGTCAGCAATATAGTATCTTTACCTCAATGTTTCTTGACCTTATGTCATACCACTTTTGGTGTCTGACGTGCTCACAAGTTATCCAAATTTCCTCACAACATTTCTATGATCTATATTGCACTTGTAATGTTTATCATTCACTTGACATCATCTTATTAACGTCCACTTATTCATGCCTGCATGGGTCAGATGGAGTTTATTGAGGAACATTTTCTATGGCCAAATGTCCTTCCTGTTGCCAACCCTCAATTATTTCCATGGCCAGACTTGTTGAAGCATGTTGGAAATAAATGACATTGCTTATATGACAGTGACAAACATTTTACAACTGTGATGTCAAGATAAGGAGATACACACAACAGGCTTCTTTCAGTTTCCAAATCCTTTGATCATCCTGGGGCTTTAGTAGAAGGCACCTGCATAAGGTGCCAAGCAATAGGACTAAACCTAGAACTGCAAGGTTAGAAAGCAAACTTCTTACCATGCAGCTATGCCTGTGCTTATGAATATACATACATAATCAATATAATTCAATGGATATATCTAAAACAACTTCATTAATCTCACCAGTACATACTGACCAAATACTTTTGATATACAATCATTCTCTAAACAACTCACATTCAGGCTTTCTCAAAAATTGATGCAGTGCTACCCCAAAGAGCTATTCACAATGTGTTGCTCCTTAATCCCTGCATAATTTTCCACAATCACTGTGTATATTATACATTCACTGCCTGCAATTCACAATTACACACAGCATCACACATCTTATAAGTGATTCATGCAGTCTGCTGTTTCGCCAAGTAAGAATGATGGAAGCAAGGAGATCATCTGATGGCAAAATATTTCAAGATATTCTTCACTGTAATTTCTCTTATGTAAATGTGAAATGATCACAAGAATATGCAGGGGCCATAAAAAATCCTCTGCTTTTCATTCATGTATGTTCTGCATTAATCATAACACAAAAGGAACATAACCGGACTTGTAGCAATCCAGCTGAGGGAGAATTAAGATTAAGTGATCATACCCCCAATGCTTTCTCACTTACCAAACTAACATGACAAACATTAAGTTGGTATTTACAATTCCTTTCGCTTAACCCCAGGTCAGCCCTGTTGAATAGCTCTATTCCACTAGTGACTTTTTTTTCTTTGTTAAATATTCTGTCTAGAACCAAATTATTCATTGTTTCTTCCTTATTTTAAGCAAGTAGGCTGAAGATTGATGGATATTTGTCTGTTATTTCTTGTATATTCAATGACCATCTAGTGGTTTCCTCACTAGCTTGTGTATATTTACTGCCTACTGGTTTCAGACTTCAGCTATGCTGGGGACCTGTGTGTGTGTGTATATGTATGTGTGTGGTGTATTCATTGAATGTGTGTGCGTGCGTGCGCTTATGCAAGTTGTGGAAATCAATTGTCTCTTAAACTGACAGCAGAGCACTGAATTGTAATAGGTAATAGTATATTATCAGATGGTTAACTGGAACTAAAATACTTAATGCAGTGCACCAGTGAGATGGCTACATAAGGAAAAAGCGAAAATGTAAGAGAAAAAGAGGGGATGGAGTAAAACATTCAATTAATATATTAAGATAGATAGATAGATAGATAGAAAGATAGATAGATAGATAGACAGACAAAGATAGATAGATAGATAGATAGATAGATAGATAAATATGTATGAATAACCAGAGTGAGATCAAATGTATGGCACTAGATGCACTGAAGCTGATAAGACTTAAATAGGTTGAAAGTGGAATCATTTCTTTTATTCAGATCTACATGCTCTCTCTAGAAGTTATTACGCTGGAATTGCTTAAGAGCAAAGCTAGAAATATTTTCTTCTAGGGAAAGTAGAATTTGCATATGCATAAGAGTGTGTGGTGGTGGTGGGGGGGGGGGGGAATATGTGATGTGTATATTGTGCATATATGTATGTGTATATGAGCTGTGTTTTTGCTTGTTGTGCATAAGTATGTATATGTATGTATAAAAATATAAGTGTAACATTATCCAATATGGGTTAGATGTGAGGGAAATGTAACGAAAATGAAAAATAATAAGAGATAGGAAGAGAGAATGTGAGAGAAAGAAAGAAAGAGAGTGGTGTGAGGCAGAGAGATGTGTTCTTCATCTGGTTTTATATGTCACCTTGTCCTAATCAGCAGCAAACTCATATTCCTTATTTCCATTCTCTCTATTTCAATTCTACTCCGTTCGCTATATTCTTCCTACATCTATCTCAGCTCTATCTTCGTGTTTGTTTGTCTGTGTCTCACTGCTGTGTGAGAAAAGGGGAGGGGTGTAGGAATCTGTGGGTAGACCGACCACATGGCAAGCACGTATGTAGCTAGCGTAGGTAGCAAAGTCTTTGACCCAGTTCCAATTCCTGGGTGGGGTCATTTCACTTACTCCACTAATTCTCATGTGAAAACTATGAACGTTGATGCACCCATTCTTACAACACCCATAAATAAAAGAGCTAATCATTCACCCTTTGATAGATACTGACAAGCAAGAAATATTAAGCTATTGACAATATAGACACACCTATAAACCAACATAACACTTAAATCAATGCAACGATCACACCCTCAGTAATTGTCTTATTCACCTTTGAGATCAAAATACACACACAACAAGCCAAGTAGAAGCCCCAATGGTCATTTAACCAGCTAGAAATAGCAGCTCTAAAACTTCACCGGTACTAATGAATAAACAAATGAAAACAATGAGATAGCGAAGACATTTCAGTCTCGTTGAAAACAACAGCCTCTTTAATGCTGGTGCCATGATAAAATGCACCCAGTACAATCTGTAAATTAGTTGGTGATATGAAGGGTATCCAGCCATAGAAACCATGCCAAAAATTGGAATGGATGAGTGAGACATGGCCTCTGATACATCAGGAGGAAACCTTATGATTGAATTTAAGCATTAGAATTCACATTGTCAGATGTAACTTATTTATTTACATTTTGAATTAATGAGGCGTTACCTCATAGCTTTGAGATTTTGATGATGTGACTGCTTATTTTCAGAATGACATTCTAGGGTAGGTGTGAGAGGCCAGATCTAGCCAGTTTGAAAATATATATATATATATATATATATATATATGGGCTGGATATAGCCAGTTTAAATGCTAATGAGTTAAGTATTAGAATTCTAATAGATTAATGGTGGTCTTGTAACAACTATAATCATATTCAATAAAGATAATATGCAAAACAAAGAAAAAAAATTATTATGGGGGTGTGGGAACAATAACAGGGGTAAGGAAATTGAAACATTTTTGGACTAAACTTATTCTTAACTTGCTTAACATGGTAGAATTGTTTTGTTCTAAAGAACATGTTAGAAAGAAATCAAGTTAGCCTGGCCAATTCTCAAGAGGGGCAATAAAACCATCATAATGTATATCTAATCATAACTGCCAATCTTTGTTCTAATTAATTAGGGTACGAATCAATTCCTAATAAAAATTATTATCCTGTAAACTGATTATGTACAGTGTGTGTGTGTGTGTGTGTGTGTATAATACATGTGTGTGTGTGTACATGTGTGTGTGTGTGTACATGTGTGTGTGTGTGTGTACATGTGTGTGTAATATACATATACACATGTATGTGAGTGTATAATACACATACCCATGTATGTGTGTGTGTGTAATACAGATACACAAGTGTGTGTATAATACATATGTGCTTGTATCTGTAAAGGTAGAATATATATATGTGCATGTGTTCATAATATATATATATGTATGTAACATTGTCATCATTTAACGTCCATTTTTTGTTTTTCTATGCCGGCTTAAGTTGGATGGAAATGTATGTTTGTATAATATATATATGCATGTATGTGTGTATTATATATATGTGTGTGTAATTAAATTCCATAATGATGTTTGTAAGTGTACCTTAGATCACACATAATTTGAGACCTTTATATAAACTAATATTAATCAGTCATACACAAATTATAAGCTTACCAAATAGGTAGATAAAAAAATGTACTCAATATAAGATGTAAAGTATATTGTCTTTTTTATATTTTTCATTTTTTCCCCCTCCTTTAAGATGCAATAACTCAGCAAGTTACTAATTAATGAATGTTTGCAAAAAAAAAAAAAAAAAGGTAGTTTGCAGAAAGCCACAGATGAGAAATTAACTGTACTTGTCTTGTTAACCATTTTATAGTGTAGAAACTATCTTCCTTTAATAGTGACTTTGTGAATGAGAGAGAGAGAGAGAGAGAGAGTCTGTGTTTATGTAGATTTACATGTGTGTGTGTGTGTGTGTGTGTGTGTGTGTGTGTACGCATGAATGTGTATTTTCATGAGTATGCATATCTAAATTTTCCTGAATTTATGTGTATGTTTATGTATGTTTTTAAATGTGTGCATATGTGTACATGTATGTGCATTTGTATTCCTGTGCTTCTTTGTATATCTTCATATAAATATATTTATATATGTATATGTACAGCTTTAAGGGTACATCTGTGTGCATGTGCACTGGTGTGAGTGTATGTGTACAAGTGTATTTGAGTCTATGTGTGTGTGCATATGTATACCTATAAGTGTATAGTTTGTTAGTAGAATACCTGCCCCATTATACCAGTATTAAACAGGAAATAGTCAGTTATTGCCAATCAACTATTTGAGATTGTATTGAGAACATATGGGTGCCAAACACAGTTACCTTTTTACAATATCATAGTACCAAAGATCAATATCTCATTGATTATACAATCTATTCAGCTTCTTGAGATTATTGATTATCATTAAGACATTAATAATTAATTATAAATTATTAATTGACTTCTACATGCTTTCAGCTCTAGTAAAATGGTAGGTCTGCTGGTAACATGAAGTCTCATTAATAAACAGCAACTATTTCTTTAAGGTCAAAACTAAATGGAGCAGAAATTCTTAATTTTCTACTCTTTATCACTATTACCATTACCACCACCTCCTTGCTTCCCAACCACATGGTTTCAGGTTCAGTCCCACTACATGGAACTGAAGTGTCTTTTACTAAAACCTTGCATCGACCAAAGCCTTGTCAGTGGATTTGGTTGATAGAAACTGAAAGAAGCCTGTTGCATATGCATTCATATGTCTATGTGAGTGTGTGTATGCTTGTCTCCTTGCTTGATATTTTGTGATAGTTGTAAATAA
Organism: Octopus bimaculoides; assembly: GCF_046866305.1. Classification (NCBI taxonomy): domain Eukaryota; kingdom Metazoa; phylum Mollusca; class Cephalopoda; order Octopoda; family Octopodidae; genus Octopus; species Octopus bimaculoides. The sequence goes on along the minus strand of NC_142939.1, from coordinate 62,064,014 downwards.
GTGTCACTGTCATACAAGCAGTGTCATTCACTTCTGACATTCTGCATTAACATATCTAATCATAAGGGAATATTGCCTTGCTTGGAAACAAGTGAGGGTTGATGACATGAAGGGAATTTTATTGACCCCAAAAGGATGAAAGGTGAGGTCAATCTCAGAAAAATTTGAACTCCAAACATAAAACCAGAAGAAACGCTAAGCATTTTGTTCGGCATACTAATAACTCTGCCAAACTTGCCACCATATTGCTTCAAATTTTGGCATAAAGCTTGAAATTAGGGGAGGGGGCTAATCAATTACATCATCCTTAGTGCTCAACTGGTACTTATTTCATTGACTCCAAAATTATCAGAATACAAAGTTGATTTTAGCAGCATTTGAACTTAGAATGTAAAATTGGAAGAAATACCACTAAGTTTGTTGTATGGTGTGCTAATAATTCTACCTGTTCATTGCCTTAATAATTGTCCTTTCTAACTTTGACAAAACCAGCAATTGTGGGGGTGGGATTATATTGAGCTCAACAATCAACTGGTACATATTTTATCAACCGAGAAATGTTGAAAAGCAGAGTTGACCTCAGTAGAATTTGAGCTCAGAATGTAGACAGACAAAATTCTTAGTAGCATTTTGTCCAGTATGCTAACAATTCTTCCAGCTCACTATCTTAATAATAATAATAATAATAATAATAATAATAATATACCCCTTTAACCTTATCAATTTACATTATTGTTACTATCAATCTTACTAACTAATTAGTAACAATTTGTTTAAAATCCTAATGCTAAATTAATTTTTTTTTTTTATTTAAAGAGAAGTTGTTGAAATATTATCCCAGATCATCTAACTTGAAAGCAACACTCATGCGCCCCCCCCCCCCTCACTGCACCAAGAAAGCTGAACGTGATCTAACTGGGTCGAAGTTGCAATACATTAGTTTTTCAGAAGCAGGTTCTTTCTAAAAAAATTAACCCACCATTCAGAGACAGAGAAAGATAGGGAGAAAGGAGAATGATAGAGGGAGGGGTGAGATATATATATACTTGCACTCGATAAGTCATTCATTTGTTTGCTTCTTAATGTTCACATAGTAAAGCATCTAGCTGAGTTTTCTAACATCCGCACCAACTGGTTGCAAGTCATATTGTAATAGTAGTAATAGTAGCAGTAAGGAGGGTGTAGTCGACTGTTTCAATACCCCAACCTGTAGGACTTGACTGTGACTGGTACTTAGATTTCTTGGTCTTGAAAGGATAAAATGCATTGTCAATTTTGGCTGAGATCTGATCCCCAAATGTGAAAAGACAGGTAAATACAACAAAGCACTTGGGCCACTGCCCTATTGATTGCACCCCACTCTTACTACTACTATTACTACTACTACTAATAATACTAATAATAATAATAATAATGGTTTCAAATTTTGGCACAAGGCCAGCAATTTTGGAGGAAAGGGGAAGTCAATTACATCAACCCTAGTGCTCAACTAGTACTTATTTTTATCAACCCCAAATTGGATAAAAGGCAAAGTTGACCTCAACAGAATTTGAACTAAGAACAAAGAGATAAAATGCCACTAAGCATTTTGCCCATCATCGCCATCGCACAATAATAATGATAATAATTTTGACACAAGGCTAGCAATTTGAGGAGGAAAGGGTAAGATTATATCAACCCAAGTGCTCAACTGGTGGTACTTATTTCATCAACCCCAAAAGGATGAGACAAAGTCAACCTTGTCAGAATTTGAATTCAGAAGAAAAAGTAACGATTCCATCAAGCATTTTATCTGGCATGCTAATGATTTGGCCATCTCACCACGTTTGTAATAATGGTTTCAAATGTTAGCACAAAATCAGCAATTTTGAGATGTTGGAGTTAGTAAAATTAATACTAGTCAAATACTGGTGTTGATGTAATTGACTAACTCTGAAAGGATGAGAAGCAAGGTTGACTTCAGCAGGATTTGAACTCAAAATGTAAAGTACCAAAGATGAATGCTGCTAAGCATTTTGACCAATATCCCAACAACTCTGCCTATTCGCCACCTTAATAATAATAATAATCCTTTCTACTATAGGCATAAGGCATTAAACTTTTGTGCAAGGGAGAGCTGATAACCTCAGTCCCGTTACTCAGCTGATACTCATTCTCATTGACCCCAAAAGGATGAAAGAAAGTTGACCTCAGTAGAATTCGACTTCAGAACATAAAGACAGACAACATGCTGCCATGCATTTTATCTGGCTTGCTCATGATTCTGCCAGTACATCACCATAATAATATTTCATTAAGCATATATGGGAGTTGAAATGCATTATTTTATTCATTTTAAGTGGTATTTTTGGTGGTTTAGTGAAAAATATTCATGATGTGAAAGGAGGAAAAAAAAATTCCTCTAAAAATAAAACAGAGCAGGATATGAACAGGGTTTGTCATATTGAAGGGGTTGTGCCTTTGGACTTCACAGTACTTGAGAGACCAGATACAGTAGATAAGAGAATACAATATTCTTCAACAGCTACCATATTTTCCAGCATACAAGTCAAATCTTTCAGACACAGTGTTACAGTTAACAAAAGTAGGTTGACTTATACACCAAGACATTTTGAAGGACCAACATTTCCTTTTGAAATGCAGCAAACAATGGAAAGATAGTTATGGTGTAAACAGTGTAAACATTCAAACATCATCACTATGTCAACTTGTATGCTGGAAAATATGATACAAGTTGATTGATGTCAATAAGAAAACATGATCAGGGGAAGAATTCCAGAGAAGTAACACTGGAGGAGGAAGAACTGGACAAAGTGTTTAGTATAGGTCTATGAAAATGGAAACAATATAGAGGGAAGATACTGTGTCGGATTGGTCAAAGTTGGAGGTGAGAAGACCAGCCAACTCAGAGAGAAGTAGCAGTCGAAGCAGTAGAGAGAGTAAATAGCATGACATTAAATAGTACAAAGTATTAGGTTTGGCACATTACCAACTCTGCCATTCCATTGGATAGAATTTAAATGAAGTAAAACCTTTTTGTTATAATTATAATTCATTACTGCACCAAAGCCAACAACAAAAATTATTTGTTCTTTAAAAGAATGAATGTTCTAAATTTTAGAGAAGTGATTTGGGAAGACAGACAGACAGACAGACAAAGTGTTGTTTTTCCCAAGGAGATTAGTGGTGCAGTTAAAGTGAAATGATATCCAGTTAGGAAATGCTAAACACTGAGTTGGTTATTAAAAGGAAAGAAAAAAATCAAAAAGCTGCAATGGGACTTTTGGATGATAATAATAATAATAATAATAATAATAATAATAATAATAATACTTCTTTCTGCTATAAACCTGAAATTTTGGGGAAGGGGGTTAGTTGATTACATTAACCCCAGAACACAACTGCTACTTATTGACCCAAAAGGTCAAAAGGTAACAACAACCTTGGCAGTATTTGAACTCAAAACAAAGAGCCAGAAGAAATGCTAAGTATTTTGTTCCAATATGTAAACAATTCTGTCAGCTCACAGTGATGATAATAATAAAAATAATACTAATAATAATGGTTTCAAATTTTGGCACAAGGCCAGTAGTTTTAGGGCAGAGGCCAAGTTGATTATACCAAACCCAGAACTCAACTGGTACTTGTTCTACCATCCACAAAAGGATGAAAGTCAAAGTTGACTTCCGCTGAGGGCTTTCATCCTTTCAGGGGCAATAAAATAAGTACCATTTGAACACTGGGGTCGATGTAATTGACTTACGCCTCCCCCAAAAATTGCTGGCTTCGAATAATAATAATAATTTAAATAATAATTTGAGCCAAAATTTGAATAATAATAACAAGGACAACAACACTGATAAATTTTGGCACAGGGCCAGCAGTTTTTGGGGGGAGGCAAGAGTTGATTACATCGACTCCAGTGCTCTATTGCTACTTAATTTATTGACCCTGAAAGGATGAAAGTCAAAGTCAACCTCAGTGAAATTTGAACTCAGAATGAAAAGATGGACGAAATGCTGCAAAGCATTTTGTCCAGCATACAAACAATTCTGCCAGGTCACTGTCTTAACAATGATAATAATAATAATAATGATGATGATGATGAAAATAACGACGATGATGAAAGTGGTGCAGATGGTAAGGATAATATATGAAGAAGCTCGTGAGCACTGCAGTATTTCGGACACACAGACAAAGTTCACATGGGATAACTAAATGAATCAATGATAAGATTTGCAGATAGACCTATGGCTAAGGTTGGAGTTGTTAATTAGTCATGGATTCATATTCTCTTTGTAGAAATTTTGAGATAGAGAGTGTGTGTGTGTGTGTGTGTGTGTGTGTGTGTGTGTGTGTGTGTGTGTGTGTGTGTGTGTGTAGGTGTGTGTGTGTAGGTGTGTGTGTGTAGGTGTGTGTGTGTAGGTGTGTGTGTGTGTAGGTGTGTGTGTGTGTAGGCATAGGCATGGTAAGAAGCTTGCTTCCAAACGACATGGCTCTGGGTTCAGTTCTATTGTGCAGCATCTTGAGCAATTGTCATACTATAGACTCAGGCCAACCAAAGCCTTGAGAATGGATTTGGTAGACAGAAACTGAAAGAAGCCTGTCGTGTATATATACCTCTGTGTGTGTGTGTGTGTGTGTGTGTGTGTGTGTGAGTGAGTGAGTGAGTGTTTGTCTCTCACCTCTGCTTGACAACCGGCATTGGTGTGTCCCCATAACTTAACCGTTCAGCAAAAAGAGACCAATAGAATAAGAAACGGGATTTAAAAAAAAAGCACTGGGGTCAATTCAATTGACTAGAAATTCTTCAAGGCAGTGCCCCAGCATGGCTGCAGTCTAATGACTGGGGAAGAAAAAAAAACTATATATTTATATATATATATATATATATATATATATACACACACACACACACACATACATACATACATACACAGAGACACACCCACGCAGAGAAACATCTTTAGATGTAAAGAAACTAAAGATGTGTGTGTGTGTGTGTGTGTGTGCGCGCGCGCGCGCATGATGATGATGATATACACAAACATAGCACACATGTTATCTATATGTACACATAACTAACACACTAAGCATACCCCAAATGTGTGTGTTTGTGTCTGTATGTATGTGTGTTTATGCAAATGCAAAAATTTGTCCAAGACTGAAGACTAATTGTGTGGGCTGCAGTAAAACTAATGCAGTGTTATGATACATTAGCACAGTCGGAGCAGCACTATCAGCAGCAGCAGCAGTAGTAACAACAGCAGCATAAGTAGAAGCAACAGACAGTGTCAAACCAATATGGCAGCAATGCGCCAACCTATATTTGGCTGGTATCCAACCTTCACTGCTACTGCATAACTATTATAAATATTGCTACCCTGGCACTTTCTTTGGGACACAAGCATTAAAAAAAAACATAAAACTCAGATACAGAAAACTCTGACACGTATATATATATGTTTGTTTACTGTGTATCACACACTCTCCTACTCTACCATTCATTATCTTTAACTCTTTACATTTTCTGCCACAACCAGTACCACCAGACTGTCTTAAAATAGATAAATGTGTCTCCTCCCTCAACTAACACACACACACACACACACACACACACACACACACACACACACACACACACACATACATACATACATACACACCTAGCCATGTGTTTATGCGAATGCTACCAATGTGATTATCACGTGTAGTGTACATTTGTGCATAGTTTCAATGTAATTATATTTTTATATGTGGGGACACATGGCCTAGTGGTTAGGGTGCTATGTTCACAATTGCGAGATCATGGGTTCATTTCCTGGACTAGGCAATGCATTGTGTACATTAACTGAACGCTTCGTTTCATGTTGCTCCACAATCACTTTGACATCTGACATATACCATATCATGCACCTGTACAGGTAATGTTGATTTGATGGAGAGAGTGATCTAGTGTACAGCACAAATATTTGATTACTATAAACAAATCATCTCTGCAAGTTGTTCAGCAAGAAATTGCAAAACCTGAATCTATGACAGGAAAGCCCACAATATATAATTATAATGAACCTGTGTATTTATTGCATTATATTCCAAATAAATGAAAATGTCACTGTCACAATGTTTTTATTTTTTAATTGCATTTTAACAGAAATAATTCCATTAAGCTAAAACATCTAAACACACACACCATTGTCGTTCACTTCATCTTTCCATTGAGTGTCATATATCTGTGCAATCATTGATGCTGTACCAGATAAAGCATCAATGATCACACACAAGTACAAAACTGAGCAGCAACAGAATGACTCATCAACCTCACACTATTACATAAAGTTTGTTACATGCTTTGATACTTTTTTTTCCATATATAGACGGAAAAAGCTGAACATTAGAAGCATCAGTTGTGGCGTGCAAGAGAGACGATTGCGCTGGTATGGACATGTGGTGAGAATGGATGAGGATAGCTGCGTGAAAAAGTGCCACACCCTAACAGTTGAGGGAACCCGTGGAAGAGGTAGGCCCAGGAAGACCTGGGCTGAGGTGGTGAGGCAAAACCTTCGTACATTGGGCCTCACCGAGGCGATGACTACTGACCGAGACCTTTGGAAATGTGCTGTGCGTGAGAAGACCCGGCAAGCCAAGTAAGATCGTTGCCAGTGCCCCTGGACTGGCTCTTGTGCAGGTGGCACATGAGATGCACCATTTTGAGCGTGGCCGTTGCCAGTACCGCCTGACTGGCTCCCGTAGGATTTTCGAGTGAGATCGTTGCCAGTGCCCCTGGACTGGCTTGTGCGGGTGGCACATAAAGGACACCATTTCGAGCGTGGCCGTTTTCGTGCGGGGGACACGTAAAAGCACCCACTACACTCTCTGAGTGGTTGGCGTTAGGAAGGGCATCCAGCTGTAGAAACTCTGCCAAATTAGACTGGAGCCTGGTGTTGCCATCCGGTTTCACCAGTCCTCAGTCAAATCGTCCAACCCATGCTAGCATGGAAAGCGGACGTTAAACGATGATGATGATGATGATGATGATGTGTATATATATATATATGTATGTGTAATAAATTACACTTCATATTCAAAGTTCCACTTAAGCTATAAGGTATTACTCAGGTACTCAACAATGAGCAGAAACAGCTTCAGCAAATGAAGTTCATAATATAATCATTTATTCCTTTGTCATCTCATTTTCTTATTGTTAAGGTGAGAGTTACGACACCCCCTTGCGAGAGATAAACTGGTCCGAATAAAGTATAAATAGTAATTGATCCAAGTAAGGATCAGAGTTTGGAGTTGAGTGAATTGCAGTGAAGTCAGGTGTCGGTTGATTAATTCACAAGGAATATTGATTATTGGTTCATAAAGAGATTTGTTAGTTCATTACCGTGCTGTTACTGTTATCTTATTTATTGTATGTAACACATTATGTTACAACATCTGGTGACAAGTGTTTTAAAGCTCACATAGGTTACTTAATGTGTTCGTGATACAACTTGTTAAATAATGGAAGACCGATTAGCTTTCATAGTACAGTTGCAAAAGCAACAATTACAGCAACAACAGTTATTGGAGCTATATTCAAAGAAGTCTAAAAAATGAGGTAAGTTTGTTTTTGCCAGACAGCGTTTTGAACTCTATTAATGAATTCTATATATGTATATTAATTGATGTCATAAGAATTATATTAACTTTTGATGGGAATTTGGAATAGTGGGTATTCAAGTGCATAAAGCACATAAATATAGAGTTGAAAACCCATCCTTTTATATAGAAAAAGTTGAAGGCTGCCCACAGACTCAAATTCACATTTCTTATAGATATGACAGGAATTCTACAATCGAACCAAAACAATTCTTTGGATTTCTTTATCCATTTTAGAAGCTTTATTCTTACTATCAAGAATTGTATGTTCTTGACATAAGAATTTTATAAACTTTATATACTAATATCTATTTTTAATATAAATTTATACACACACACACACACACACACACAGAGTCAAAGGTTAAATTGAAAGATCAATACTTTTAAGTAGAGCACCATATTTTCGGGGGGGGGGGGGGGTTACACTTTTACAACAAAAAAGTTAACAGTGACTTTGAAGTTTTACTTAATTTCCATCTACCAAATTTCACTAATCATGCATTGATCAGCTTGAGGCTATAATAGACAGACACTTGCCCAAGGGACCAGATCATGAGATAAAATGAAACCCAAAACTAAATGGTTGCAAAGCAAACTTCTTAACCACACAGCCATCTTTATGGTAAATATTTCATAAACTCCAAAAGGGAAAAATACCAATTCTATCCTTGCATTGGCAGTTTCAAGGATTAGAACTCAGGACTCTCAGGCACCACTATCAGTACCACAAAAATATTTCCAATAATCTGTTTGCACTGCACCAATTCCACATCTCTGCTACATAATACACTAATATTTGATCTGCACAATTTCTCTTATTACATAATGCACCAACTCCATCACCTTCTTGTTATTAACTAAGCAGACTACTTTCTTACTATACAGTACACTAGCTGAATCACAGCTAGTGTATCACCAACCAACCCATTAATCAATCAATAAATAAATAAACAGTCATCTCATATATGTGTGTTGAATCAAGTGTGTCAACATTTCCTTATGAATGAAACTTATGTAAACCTCAATGGGTGGTCAGGCAACCGAGTGAAAGCTTTGTCTGTATGATGTGTCATGAGCAAAGACTGTCAGTCAGCTTGTCAGAAGCTGTACCCACTCTGAGTTATTAACAATGGTCAGAAAACCCAGGAATGAGTAAATGAAATGAAATTGTCTCAACTGAGAATCAAACTTGAATCCCAGCCTTCGCTTGCAAGAAGCTTACTGATGCTCTGCAATAAACGCACTTTCTTATCAAAGAACTTAAACCTATCAACGAAAGGCTAACCATGCTGTTATCAGAGAATATCACTTCAAGCAATATGAACTGATAATGATACTTCAACTTGGTCATTTGACTTGCTAGAAATAGTAGTCAAATCTCCCCCAAAGGACATTGTACTGTCTTAACATCTACATATACAGAAAGGTAATGCCTAGAATACCTTTAATCATGGGTTTGTTCAGCATGGGCTTATCTCTCATCAAAGGCATTCCACCATTGGCTACCCCAACTTTTTAAGGAGGGATGTCTAGAAATACATTCTTTAATGTGTCCTTTCCTTATGGCTAATATTTCTAACAGGTTGACGAACTACAAATGACATGTATTTTATTGACAATCATATTTATTTTTTGTTTAGACCCAGGTCACATGGCATATGATTAAAGACTTTTAAAAGATTAAAGCCACTCCAGTCACGATAATCCAGTCTTTAGTCTGTCACAATCTAAAAACAATGCAACTAGACTGACACTGTTGGTAACAATAATGGGTGCTCCAGTTGCTCTGATGATCAGAACAGCCTGCTCATGAAATTAATGTGTACTCTTAATGTAGTTCTCAGAGAGATACAGCACAACAAAATGTGATGAGGCTAGCCCTTTGAAATACAGGTACTACTCATTTACTCCAGTAAATAAACTGGAGCAACATGAAATCAAGTGTCTGGCTCAAAGACACAATATGTCACCAGGAGTCAAACTCACAACCTTATGACTGTGAGCCAAATACCCTAATCATAAAGCCATGTGCCTTGATGTTTAAATAACCATATATAACAGTAAAATTTGTGATCCTTTTTGCCAATCTGTGAAAAGCTCCTCTCTTACATAGTTTCTGTATTGTTTTAAGTGTTAAGAAATACACTACCTAATGGTACTTATTTTCCAATGAAAAATTAAATTTTAAAAAAATACAATCTGAAGTTGAAGATTGAATGTAATGAGCATGTAGACTTAACCAAAGTAGCAATAATATCCTGCTCCCACCCGATCACAAAAAAAAAATAAAGCTAAAAGTTACAAGAACAAAAATTGAACAAAAACGTGTGGACACTTGTTTGCATATTCTGAAATATTAGGGAAGCTGTAGTAAATCCATACTGAAGGTGACTCAAATATACAAGGAAAATGGGTAGGGATGAAGAGAGAGAGAGAGAGAGAGAGAGAGAGAGAGAGAGAGAGAGCAAAAGAGAGACAGAGAGAGTCAGGTATGGGTGTATGTGTGTGTATTATTAAGTGGGGAGCTACAGAAGTAGAAATAGAGAAAGAAATATATAGAAGAATGGATTATATATAAGTGTGTGACAGAAAGTGTGTGGGCAGAGAGGAGAGACTACCATGCAGTTTGACTGCATAAAACAGTTATTTCATTGCAAGTGGACATTATCATCAAAAACTGCAAATAAGCAAGTAGACACACGTTTATATTTAGACATAGAAAACAGTAAGACACCAACCAGACAGTGTAAATCCATGTACAAGTTAGTCAAATAAAGGAGAAAAGGAGGCTGATGAAAGAAGGCTAAAATATAGAGTGAGAGAGAAAGAGGAGAGAGAGAATGAATGTCAGAGAGACCCTATGCAGCTCTACCAGACAAACCAGTGGTTAAAACAAAACTGATGTCATCAAGTACAAGAGCCATAGAGAGCAAGGTGTTACACAGATGCAACAATGGCACACCTCTGTGTGTATGACTTAGAAATAAGACCTGTTCGACAAGGTATAAAATCTACTTCTTGGAAGGTGTAAAGAAGAGAGGCAGCTAGAATAGTTGATAATAAAAGAATAAGAGACAATAGAATAAGCAGCAAGAATAAAAAAAAATAATAAAAGCAAGATAAATGAGCAAAAGAATTGGCAAAACTGAAGGAAGACCAAAATCTAGAAATTTCCACATTAAAATACTGGCACCAATATTCAAACTGTAGTGGTGGTAAGATCTAATATTCACATGATTCCAAGGGAAAAGTGTAAAGAATGGCTAAGATTTCTTTGAGGGTTCTGTGAAAATTAAATAATTCTTCAGTTTTTTACATGTTTGTTATTGGACAGTTACCATGCTGGGGGTACCACCTTGAAGGGTTTAGTCAATCAAATTCATCTCAGGACAGGATCAATTTGAAGTCTGGTACTTATTCTGTTAGTCTGTTTTTGCTAAGCTGCTAATTTACAGCGACACCAGTTATCAAATGGTGAAAGACAAACACAAAGATACACTAACACAAGCAAATACACATGACTACACACACACACACACACACATAAGTATGTATGTATATACAATCATTGCCATCATCATTTTAATATAAACTTTCCCATGTATGCAGGAGTCAGATGGAATTTGTTGAAATATCTTTTTTAAGGCTGGATGCCTTTCCTGCCATTAACTCTCAAATGTTCCCAAGCAGGGTAATATTTCCCCAGGGCCAAACATATTTTTCACAGAAGACTTGGGAACAAAAGCATTCCAATTATAACCATCCTGTTTTCTTAGGCACAGTACACTCAGGTTCACATTATCTGATATGTCTCTCTTTAAGACAATAGCACCTGATCTGAGGGAGATTTGACTGCTATTTCTTGCAGGTCATGTAACTTCAGAAAGGTTTACTGATTGGCTCAGGTTTTCGTTGTTGTATTCAACCTATTTCTAAAGGTATCAGCAGAGTAAATGTAATGGTTACAAGTAAGAATTGAACCTGGGTTTCCAGTTTCATTGACTAGAAATTTCCCTTCCATTCTATGCCACGTACAAATACACATTCTGATTCCTTAGTTAGGTGCAAGGACATCAATTCACAAAAGTGAACAGCAAGACTGTTCGATATTCTTGACTTCCTCCAATGTGTTACAAATGAAAATCAAGTAAAAATGGCTTCAAACAGAAATCACGCACTGCATTGCGGACTTGGTTTGCCAGTTGAGGCTCCATAATGCTTCCACTCTCACCAACAACACCAACGCATATACATTTATTAAACAGTCTCAGAAGTACAGTACAACCCGACCCAGAGACTGCTAGTTGTAGCTGACTATCCTAATAATTGTACACATTATATATATATATATATATATATATATATATATGAACACTTTTATAATGAAAAATAAAAACATCAATAAAAATTTAAATTGCATTGAACTTTTCGATTTTTCTCGTCTCCTTGTCTCTATCTCTCTCTCTCTCTTTCTCTCTCTCTTACTTGTACAAATGCACAAGTTTAGCTAATTCAAAGATTAAAAAGATTAATCTTTTTATTTGCTGTGTTCGGTTTCAGTGTCTACAACAAAGAACAATCAGTTTATCGGAAAAAAAACAAGAAAATGAAATAAAATAATTCATAAAAGAACCCACCCACCCCTCAAAAAAAAATGCATGCAATGAAAAAAAGCAAGAAATGAAGGACAGCAGGAAGGAAGGAAGGAAGGAAGGAAACAAGCAAGCAGCAGCAAAAAGAGACCATTAACAGAAAATATGAAAGCAGTCTAGATGAGGCTGGTTTACAAACAATCTCCACTACACATGACTCTACCACACCATACTACAGGACAGGACAGATCAGCAATGGTGCAATGCAGATAAGTTGCCAATAATACAAAGAGAGGAAACAGTGAGGTGATTGGTCAATGAAACTGAGTAGAAATAACTTTTAGATAACCTGAACTGTTTAGCACCCTGCTCCTCCAAAAAAAATTGATTGTTAGTTTTAACAAAAATATCCTCCCTTATATTTGAATATTTATATAAAACAGAATAAACATTAACTGGCCTAAATATGTAAATACTATGTGACTCCTGTAGTCTCACCATTAGATTTTGTTGGAGTAAAACCCACCAAACACATAAATTATTAGAATGTTTGCTGAAAATGGTATATGTATTGCTGTGGTAAGGAACTTGCTTCTCAACCACATGGTTCTGGGTTTATTCCCACTGCATGGCACCTTGGGTAAGTGCCTTCTGCTATAGCCTCGGGCCAACCAAAGCCTTGTGGGTGGATCTGATAGACGGAAACTGAAAGAAGTATCTATACATAAACACATTATATATATATATATATATATATATATATATATATATATGTATAGAGAGAGAGAGAGAGAGAGAGAAAGAGAAAAAGAGAGAGAGGTGGTTCACAATTATATATGAAAAACAAAAGACAGAGCTAGGTGAAGGAACAACAAACATAGATATAGAGTTTTAATTTCAAGTTTTATTTAGATAGCATATGACTAAGAAAATCTGGTCACTAAAAAGAAAAATAATTCTATTCTGATCTTCTTCAAAAATTCTTTTAATCCTCACCCACCAAACAGATAAGAGAAAATTTTTTTTAGATAAAACAGTTCTGATACAGTTTTTATCTCTCTAAACCGTTTCCTAATTCCAAAGAATTCTCAATAGTTATTTGTTTCTTTCAAACTGTCTGACAACTTTCAGATAGTGCTACCACTATCAATAAAGCTTTCAAAAAGCAAACAAAATCTAAGATATTCACCAAACTTTACAGACATCATTAGTTTCTTTCTTTCATTTTTTTTTTCTTTTTCGTAAATTAATTATCTTCCTTTTTATTTAGAAATTTCAAATATATGGCTCCTTAATATTAGTTGGCTTTCTTAGAATTTGAATAATCTTCAGCTTGCTTGCTTCCACTTTGTTTCCTAAGTTTTCTTATAATCTTCAGCTTATTTGCTAAACCATCTTTAATCTTTAGCTTATTTATTAACCCTTGCTAATAAACTACTCATTTGTTAACCCTTGCTAACAATCTTGTCTGCAAAGCTTTCTTAATCTTGTTTGCTCAGCCTTCTTAATTTTCCTATTGTTTGGTAAACCTTGCAAATAACCTTCCTCTTATTTGCTAAACCTTAATAACTGTCAATTGGTTTGCTAAACTTTGCCAATAACCTTCCTCTGGTTTGCTAAGCCTTGCTAATAATCTGCCCCTTGTTTGCTAAGCCTTGCTAATGACCTGCCTCTTGTTTGCTAAGCCTTGCTAATGGTCCGTTTCTTTGCTAAGCCTCAGATCATTTCCCAAGTCTTGCCAATGTGCTCCAACTAATGACCTTTCGCTTATTTACAAAGCCTTCCTGATATTCTTCCTCCTGTTTGCTAAATCTTGTAAATAATAATCAGCTTATTTGCTAATAATCTTTGGCTGGTTTACTAAGCCAGGTTAAGAATTTTCCTTCTGTCTGCAAGATCTTAATAATCCTTAGCTTATTTAGGAAAACTTGGTAATAACCATTAGGCTAACCAAGTTCTTGAGGATGAAACTGGTAAATGGAGCACTGAAAGTTAATGAAACATCAATTTTACCCATGTATCTCCTCCACAGCAAGACACCTATTTCTGTCCCTCTACCATTCCCCTCATCATCTGGCACAAAGCCACTTCTTTCAATACTACTCCCTCCTCTCAGTTCAGAGGGTTTTGCCTTGCAAGTTAATTATTGACCTCACTAGGGCCAATACTACATAAAAACCAATCAGTAATTCCATAAAGTGTTTGATGTTAGGAAAGGCATACCACCATAGAAACCATGCCAGTGTAGACAGTAGAGCTTAATGAACACACATTTGTGTGTGTGTGCACATGCATGTATGCATGTTTGTCTTCTTCCATTGTTTGACAACTGGTATTGGTTTGTTTACATCTCCATAACTTAGCAGTTTGGTAAAAAAAAAAAAGATTTAAAAAAAAGAGACCAATAAATTAAGCACTAGTCTTAAAAAAAAAAGACATTACTGGGATCAATTTGTTTGACTAAAATCCTTCAAGGTGGTGCTTCAGCATGATCAGAGCCCAATAACACTAGTAAAAGAGTAATAATGATATTATTCTCGAATGTAACAATGTAGGGAAAAAACAAAAGCTGAACAACAATACTGTATTTTCTGAGATACAAGTTTGAATTTTTCAGACCAAAATTTATAGCCAAAAAAAGAGAGGTCAATTTATACACCAAGATGACTTTGGAATACTAAAAATGCAGAATTTTAGAAAGCTAGTGGTGTTTGAATGTTTACACTGTATGCTTTGTCAACTTATATGCAGGAAAATATGGCAAACCAAACCAATAAGTGAGCTTTTATGAAACTGACAGACCAGCTTGAACAAGCAGCTGAATACCCTTGAAACTACACCCCACCTTTTAAAATATAAAAATAAAGTAAAAAAAAAATGGATGGAAGAATACAATTTGGATAACAGTCTTGATGCACAGCCTGAAGTGAGATGGGATGTCACGGATGTTTCAATCAAAGATTTTGAAAGTTAGGGGTCGCCTAGGACTTAACCAAAATAAAAGGAAGAGATATGACTCAATGAAGACTCATCAGGTGCATGATGGGAAATATGTTTCTTTCTTTGCTTGTTTTATTTTTAATTTTCCTTCCTGTTAAGTAAAGAAAATATATAACTTCCCATACACTCACCAAACAAACAAAACAAAACAATTAGTTAATGAACAAATGGCTACAAAGCTGTTACTCATTCTTATCCCCCCCCACACACACATCCATATGTACAGACATACACACAGGCACATAGGTACATGCACACACATGTACCAATAGAGGTATAGTTAGTTTCAATCAGTTAATTCATCTGTAGTTAAGAATAAAATGCTTAATTAACAATTGTGCTAATGAAATTAAACCTATATCATTTAATAATGATATCATTAAGAAATAAAACCTATAATCACTTAATTGTTTATTAACTTTTAACTATTGTTTCATTAGAAATGACTGTGTGTGCTTGTGTGTGTACAGTCAGTGGTCCACAAGTGGACCAACTCTACAGAGCTTCTTTCATCAGGATTGCTCTTCCCCCATTTTACTTCTTGCTTTTTTTTTTTCTTCTTCTTCCGCTTCTTTCAGTTTCTCCTAGCCTTTCTTCCTCTCTTTTTCCATTATCCAAAAAAGGGCAATATCTGAAACATAGTAAGGCCATTATCTTTTCCTTTAAGGATCAAGCTGATAACATTAATCCAGAGCTTATCTCAACTTGCTGTGTTTGTGTGCAGACATTTGTGTGCAGACAGACAAACATAGATATGTATGTGTTTCCTTGGCAGTGATTTCAACACGTTATCAGATGGTTTGAATGAGCCACAGACCCGGAAAGAGACTTCAAAGTCACTGTTAAGGAAAATAGTATATATAGAGTAAAATTGCTTATAATCATTGATAATGTTATCAACTGCTTATTGTTTTCAAAATTAATGGGTCGCAAACTCTTTATTTGCTTAATGTCATCAACTGATTGTTGTTGTTGTTGTCAGTAAAAAAAGGTTGTCTCAAAGTGATTTCAATAAATGACTTCCATCAGTTGTATTTTTATACATCCCATACATATATATATATACACACACACACACACATATGAAGTGGGTTACACAAACACATACACACATGGTGTAACATATATATATATATATATATATATATATATATATAAATTTTATAAAGGATATTCAAAAGGAATATTTTATTGAGCTTATATTAAGTGCTCTATTACTATATATATACACACACACACACACACACACACACACACACACACACACACACACACACATATAAAATAATGATAATTATAATCAGTTTATTGTGCTGTGTGTGTGTGTGTTCGTGTATGTGTTCACTCGGCATACAGTGACTAAGTTGTAACATGGTAAACAATGAAGTTGAATTAGTTTACACGGTTGTATAAATAGAGAGAGAGAAAAAGAATGAATAAGAGGGACAGGGGTAGATTCAATCAGCATTAGCTGCAAAAAATACTAGGGATAAAGGAGGTTGCAGGGTAAAAGATGGATTTTATTAACCAGAATCATGTTGGACATAATGGAGGGAAGGAGAGCTATACATTCATCATTGACCATTGAAAGTGAGAGGTAGAAGTGGTGAGGAGATGACCGTAGGGGAAGTTTGAAATGTATACAGAGTAGGCAGGTATAAGAGAATAAGAATAAATTAAATGTTGACTGCTGCATGATGGAGAAAGGGTGGGCAGAGGAGTAGGTTTAGTATTGACCTAACAAGGTGTGGGAGACTGAAGTAGTGCTAGTATTGATAAGGTATGAGTGTCAGCTGGAGATTAGAATCAATATTAATCAGGGGAAGTGAGATGTGGTGGCATAGTATTGATAAGTGGAAGGCAAGAGTAGTGGGGAGAGGGTACATTATGCGGAGTCCCATAGGGACTATTGTGCTGTTATATAGCTACCACTGAAGAGCTTTGTATAGTGTATCCACTCTGATATCTTCATGCTGGTGCCATGTTAAAAGCACCCATGAAGGTGCCACATACAAAAGAACCAGTATTGGCGTCATGTAAAGAAAGCATCCGTGCAGGCACCACATGGAAGAAGCCCATGTTGACACCATGTAAAAAAAAAAAAGTACCCGTGCTGGTGCCATGTAAAAAGCACCTGTGCTGGCATCACATAAGAGACACCTATGCTGGCACCACATAAGAGGAGCAGCCATACCAACACCACATAAAAAAGATTCAACAGGATGTGGCAAGGTGCAGAGCTACATCAGGCTCCAATCGTCTGTTTCAGCAGGGTTTCAACAGCTGGATGCCTTTCCTAATGCCAACCACTTTACAGAATGTTCTGGGTGCTTTTTACATGGCACCAGCACGGATGACTTCTACGTGGGACCAGTACAAATGGCTTCTATGTGGGACCAGTACAGATGGCTTCTATGTGGGACCAGCACAGGTACTTTTTATGTGGTGCCAGCACAAGAGATACGTTGGAGCATGGAGAGAGTGTGGACAGGCACATGAGGTAGAGTGGAGGGGCCGGTTTTTTTCAGTTTTTATCTGTCAAATCTAGTCTGGCCAAAGAAAGGAACAAGCAGGGGGACTGAACCCCAAACCAGGTGGCTGAGAAGCAAACTTCTCAATCACACAACCATGATTTTGCGTTGTATATATTTTTATATGACAAGCTTCCATATTCTTTCCACCTACCAATATTAACAGCGATACATTGGTCAGACTGAGACTAATATAGGAGACCCTATGCTGTGAGATTGAACCTGAAGCCTAGTGGTTGCAAAGCAAACTTCTTAACAATACAGCCATGATTTATAATATATAGTTTGCTAGGATTTGATCATAGAGTGTTGCAGTGTTTTACAACGCTTGGCTTTTGAACTCAAAACTAAACTAGATACTGAAGAATTCATGTAGATTGTTGAACGAATGGACAATGACTATGACTTTGTGAAGGTACACGTGCAAGAATACAGTGGAATATGCATAGTTATGCTGCTTCTCTAATTTGGCACCAAATCAGTATCAGCCCAGAGAAAGAAGTACAGTAAGCAGGCAACAGTAACAACAATAATGATTATGATAGTGACAGTGATGATGATGATGATGATGATATGATGATAAAGCTATTTTTCATGCATGTGTAGGCATGTGTAACAACAGCTTCAAATAAAAAGTAACAAAAAAAAAGTATCAATTTGTTGAAGGAAAAAATGAATTTAAGCAAACAGCAGTTCTAAAGATGAACTAATGGTGCACTTGAGATAATGTACTAATGGCATACATTAAAAGTATACTAATGAAAAGTTGGCAACAAATATAGAAGATACAAGTTTGGACTTGTTGCATAAGCCTTCAGACTAGACACTACTATATTATATATACATACACACACACTACTATATTATACACATACACACACACAATGTTTATATATACATATTTATATGTATCTGTTTGTAGATATACATACACACACAAATTGAAACAAACATGTCTCCTTTCCACAAAGATATCAAGAAAAATTCTTTCAAATTTAGGCACAAGACCTGAAATTTCAGGCAACAGGGCTAGTCGATTATACTGATTCTCGTACTTAAATGGTACTTTATTTTATTAACCCTGGAGGGATGAATGATAAGTTTGAGTTTGATAGGATTTGAATTCAGAGCATAATATAGCAAGCTATTCTATCTGATACTCAAATGATCCTGTCAATCCACCATTCCAATAATTGTAACAATGATTACAAATTTTGGCATAAGGTCAGCAAATTTTAAGTGAAGGGGTATGTCGATTACGTTGAGGTCAGTGATCAACTGGTACTTACTTCATCAACCCCGGAAGGATGAAAGACAAAGTTGACCTCGGGGGAATTTGAACTCAAAACGTAAAGAGAGGGAAGAAATGCTGCTAATGATTTTGCCAGTTCACCACTTTAATAATAATAATCCTTTCTACTAAGGGCACGAGGCCTCAAATTTAGTGGGAGGGAAATAGTCAATTACATCAACCCCAGTTTTTCACTGGTACTTAATTTATCGAGCCCAAAAGGGTGAAAGGCAAAGTTGACTTCAGTGGAATTTGAACTCAGAACACAAAGACAAACAAAATATCGCTAAGCATTTTGCCCAAACCCTAACGATTCTACCAGATTGCCACCTGAATAATAATAGTAATAATAATCCTTTCTACGAAATGCACAAGGCCTGAAATTTGGGGTGCAAACCTGAACAGCTGAAAGACAAAGTCAATGTTAGTGGAATCTGAACTCAGAAGGTAATGGTAGACAAAATGTCACTAAGCATTTTGTCCAATGTACTTAACAGTTCTGCCAGTTTGCAGATTTCATTTATATGCTACAAGAGCATCTGACTAGGGAGAACATTACAAGATTTCCAAGTTGAGACAAAATAAGTAAATTTGAAACAGCAACAGAGCAATGGTTAGCTATACCTGTTGCAGATGTTTACATTGTGATTTCAAATCCTGTCAAGATCAACTTTGCATTTCATTAATTCATCGTCAATACAATACTTGTCAACTATTAGGATTGACTGATGTAATCAACTGATTGATGCCACTGCCTCCATGGCTTCTTCAAGCATATGACTATAGATCAGAACCTTAAATAGTTGTTGTCGGTGTTGCTTGCACTTTAACCATTTCGTCAAAATATTTCTGTTGAAATATGCTGACATCGTTTGATCATCATCATTTAGTGTCCACTTTCCATGCTGGCATGGGTTACATGGTTTGAGTGGAACCAGCAAGCCAGAGAGCTGTACCAGGTTCCAGCCTGATTTGGCATGGTTTCTACAGTTGGATGCCCTTCCTAATGCCAGCCACTCAAAGAGTGTAGTAGGTGCCTATTACATGTGACTGACATGGGTGCCTTTTATGTGTCGTCAGCACTGGCCATGATTACAATTTCACTTGGCTTGACAAGTCTTCACAAGCACAGTAAATCACCAAAGGTCCCATAAATTTTGAAAATAATGAAGAATTTAGTGAAATAACTGTCATTAATCTGGTGCTTGGATAATAAATAAACATAAAATTTTGATGGAACATTTTAATTTAAATTACTAACTTTTTTGTTACCATATTTCTGTTGAACTACACTAACTTTGTTACAATTAAATTTGAAAGTAATGAAGAATTTAGTAAAATAACTTTGTTGTCATTAACCTGGTGTTTGGAATATAAACAAACATGCAATTTTGATGGAAGATTTTAATCGAGACCACTTTAACACAAATTTATATCATAGAACTGGAGACAATCACAGATGGGTTAATATCAAAAGGGTCAAAGATAAATGAGAGTGTCAATTCCCAGTGGACACAGTATTCCTATAAAGAGCAGTTGCTCCATGTTTTAGTAGTTTTGAAAGACATAATGATGGAACAATTTCATTGAAATTCCTATAATTAATGGGATATGTGGCATGTCCATTAGGTATGGTATCCACTAATGCAAGTTGACAGAAGAAGCAATAAAGCTAATCTAGTTTGTCAGCTCCTTTCAAATGTGTGCAAGGTGTGAAACACTGAATGTAACAACAGCAGCAGTAAGGGTAATAGCTGTATCATTGAGTGAGAACAAATAGCTGCAATTAGCATATGTGAATGCATGTGCATATGTGTGCATGCATGGGTGTGTGTTTTGAAGCAATTTAACACAATAAGTATTTTTTACTTTCAGTTTATTGCACTCACACACTTTCTAAAATTGTTTTGTTTCCGATGCAATTTATTTATGCCTGTTACATATGAATATATATATATATATATATATATATATATATGTATATAACAATTTTATAAACATATATATATAAAACAATTTTATAAACATATGTGTGTGTATATATATATATACGTATATGGTTTCATATAAGCATATCGAAGAGAGAGGAATAATAAAAAGCAATGTGTGTGTGTGTGTGTGTGTATGTGTGTGTGTGTGTGTGTGTGTGTGTGTGTGTGTGTGTGTGTGTGTGTGTGTGTGTATGCTTCCATTTTATTTCTTTTACACTTTAACATAAACACACACATGTACTAAAACTTCACTCTTCCTATTAAATGTTTTTATCCATTTTCCTTGTGAGCAGATGTGTGTATCACACAGACATAAATATCCTTGCTTTCATAATGACCAGTTGGGTGGAGGTAACAACATTGGAGAGAAAAAGAGAGAGAGGGGTGGGAGAAACTGGCTAGAATTATGAAGCATTACAGAAAGGAAAATTACAGAAAAAGTAACAAGTGGTAAACAATCCTATAAAACATAAACAGCAGCATTGATAATTGTCTTCAGTATAAAGCATGCTAATAATAATAATAATCTGTTCTACTAAAGGCACGAGGCCCAAAATTTGTGGAAGTGGGTAAGTTAGTTACATTGACCCCAATGTTCAACTGGTACTTATTTCATCAATCTCAAAAAGATGAAGGCAAAGTCGACCTCAACAGAATTTGATCTCAGAACATAGCGACAGGCAAAATACCTCTGAGCATTTTGTCCACCACACTAATGAGTCTGTCAGCTCACCACCTTAATTAATAATAATAACCCTTTTTACTAAAAGCACAAGGCCTGAAAATTTAGGGGAGGGTACTAGTTGATTACATCGACCCCAGTGTTTCACTGGTACTTAGTTTATCGACCCTGAAAGGATGAAAGGCAAAGTTGACATCCCTGAAATTTGAACTCAGAACGTAAAGACAGACAAAATACCACTAAGCATTTCACCCATCATGCTAACGATTCAGCCAGCTCACCACCTTAATAATAATAATAATGGTTGCAAATTTTAGCAATTTTGAAGTGAAGGGAGCAAGTTGATTACATTGATATTAATACTTATTTTCTCAACACTGGAGGAAATAAGAAAACGAATCCTTTCTAGTATAGACATAAGGCTTGAAATTTTGGAGGAGGGGTTAATGAATTACATCAATCTCAGTCCTCAAATGGTACTTATTTTATTGACCACAAGACAATGGAAGACAAAGTTGACCTCAGTTGAACTTGAACCCCGAACAAAGAACCAGATAAAATGCCGTTAAACATTTGGTCCAACATGCTAACGACTCTTCCAGTTCACTGCTTTAATAAATAATAATTATTTCTACCATAGGCACAAAGCCCGAAATTTCAGAGTAGGGAGTAAGTCCATTACATCGGCCCCAGTGCTCAACTGGGGCTTATTTTATCAACCTCGAATATATAAAAAGCAAAGTTGACCTCAGCAGAATTTGAACTCAGCACATAAAGACAGACGAAATATTGCTATGCATTTTGTCCAGCATGCTAATGATTCTGCCAGCTCACTGCCTTAATAATAATAGCAGCAGTAGCAATAACAACAGCTGCAACAAAAGCTGAAAATCAATGGCATAGGACAAAGAACTGGATATTGTATGTTAATGGAAAGGCTTGACTGAGTTTACAAACAAGGAGATTTGAGGACACCTTCTTACTAATCAATCAACTGCAGCTAACCTGTTGCAAATCAATGCTTCATTCAGTGACAACAATAGCAGTAATAACAACAACACTGTTTAGCATGACAAAAAAGGTTACATGGCCACATGAGCCACAATTAATTTGTGTCAGCCCAAATTTTTTTCAGTCTTTCATGTCTAATAAAACTGAGAAATTATTATAAATTGCAAAAATTGAGGAGTAATTAATTACCAGAGAAAAAGAATTGTACAAAAAATAAACTCCACATCCAATACATTAAAAATATTTCCTTTTTCAAGGTGTGTGTGTGTGTGTGCGTGTGTTTCTTTGCCTTGACATCACATAGTAGCTGTAGTGATTGTCAGCGCCATAAACATAGTATCATTAATTTCCAGTATCCAGCAGAAACATGTCTGGCTATGTGAGGATTGGTGACAGGAAGGGTATCCAGTCACAGAATATATGCTTCAATAAACTCCATCCAACCCATGCAAGCATGGAAAAGTGAACATGAAAATATGATGAGTTGGGGAAATTACAAAAATGACTGAACAAAGTATTTCAGAACTCAACCCACCTGATGATGGCAAGTGTGTGTGTCTGCTTTTGCAGTTGTATAAAAAAATAGATGGTGGTTTGAATAACTACAAGATAGGTTTTAGTCACAAGATTTTTTAAACTCTTATTCAACTCCTAATATTGAATCTGTCTTTCACTCATAATTTGAGACAGCGTTTGTTTTCCTTTTTGTTTTTAACAAAATTTAATCTCAAAGGTGCTTACCACTAAATTCAAATAGATAACGACTTCAAAGAAATCACTACCATTAACACCTCTGTTGAGATGAATACAAACGTCATAGGATATAAAAAAATAAATAAATAATGAGCAACAGAAAAGACCTTTGGGGTTGATATGAAAATAAAAGAATTTATCAGGATGTATATGTTTGTGTGCAAATACCTAGAGGGAATAGAACCGGAAGACCAAGTTTACATTTGGATCACCTGAGAAATGCAAGAATAACTATCAAATCTGAGAAATGTACCATTATTTGTGACAAGTGATTGTTTTTGGAAAATTACACTTCAGAAGAAAGGGCTTCTCCACATTGACATTTGGTCCAGAAAATGTCACTGTATTTTCCAACAGACAAGTTGAATTTTTCAAGCCAAAATATATATAAAAGAAACAAAAATGGTAAGTCAACTTATACACCAAGCTAATTTGGAGGACCAACAATTCCATATGAAATGCAGCAAGACTTGGAAAGATAGTGACAATATTTGAATGTTTACACTATATACTAAGTTGACTTGTATGCCAGTAAATATTACATGTTTCTTCACCTAAGAAAAAATTAGAATCCTTTTTAGGATTGGTAAATTTTTGAATGCTTATTTTGCCAAAATATTGTGAAATAAGAACTATGCATGAGTGAATTTGCATGAGAAAAATGTTAAAGTTAGTTGGATGAATAAATGCTCAACAGAGGCCATTCAATAATTTAAACTACGCTCTGGTTGAGAATCCTGTTATGAGTATATTTCATGCCAACAAAGACATCTTGTTAACAACTGATGCTAGTCAGTAGGAAAAAAATTTCTAACAAATAAAGAAAACAGTTAAAACAAATATAGAAATGCAGAAATACATGGTGTGTGATCAGCAAACCATGATATTCAAATCAGACCAATTTGTAGCTTTAAATGTTTGATGTAATATGCAAGTTTTTCCAATATTTCTGTCAAAGACCGAAATAACATGTTTACATCAGGAATTTTATCGCAAAATAACCACTGAATGCTATATTTATTGAAGAAGTTAGATACTACTGAATAAAATTATTCAAATAAGGCTTTAGCAATTGTATGAACCACAAACTGTACTCATCGTATTTTACTTAGTAGAAAATTCCAGTTTAGATCCAATCTTAAATTTATATTTAATCCAAAGAACTTCCAAGGGTTATATCTTTGAGAATGCTGAGATGGACCCAACAACTAACACCATTTGATTATATTACATATATCAAAAGACATTTCGTTTTTCATGTATGTGCCCTCTCTTAGTTACATTTTAAACTGTAACCAGTTTGGTTAAATGTATGCCTTGATAGGCTAGTTTCAAAAACACTAGTTGGTGCAATACTTGCAGTACTAGACAAAATCATTTCCAGTATAAAACGTATGCCTGGAGTAATTGCTTCAATGTGAGAGAACCTTATTAACAATTCAAACACAGATTAACTCTTGAAAATGGTATTCCTTGCAATTACGAACCCATTGTTCAGTCCGAATTATCGAGGAGATAAGCCAAGTGTTCATAATGATACCCATTACAGGATTACAGACAACTAGATAATGTCTGACACTCAGTAAAAAGAGAGTTCTTGATGTTTCAAGCATAACACATCAGAAAGTAAAACGGAGAAGTTCAGAGAAGGAAAAATATCACCAACAGTATGTGTGTGGTTACATTGTTGAAACGTGTGTGTGTGTGTGTGTGTGCGTATGTGCTTGTTCACCCCACCACTTGAAAACCACTGTTTGTTTGTTTATGTCCCTATAAGTTAGTGGTTTAGCAAAAAAGCCCAAGAGAATAAGTATTAAATAAAGGAGCTTTTATATGATCAATCACTCTGCTAGAAATAGCAACCAAATTTCACTCAAATTATAACATTATAACCTTTTTTTTTAAAATGATGTACTGCTTAATGTATTCTTCGATATACTATTTCTGAAAGAAGGATGGATGATCATGACTGGAATGTCTATGGTTATATGTTAGATTAACCAGGGCAGACTTGGGACTAAACAACACTAACAGTTCTGTAAATTCCTGTCCTATTCCTATGCAAGAAATCAATATAATATTTTCCAAACGGACAAAAGGAACCCATTTCCTTTTGCTGGGCAGCATACAATAACTTCCAACATTCCTGTCTTTGAAAGCATTCTGTTCTCAACTGTTGATAAAAGCTGAAAATAGGAGCTACTCCCACTTTACAGTTGGGTGGTTTCCTAAACAAAAAGTGAAAATATGCATCCAGCTGTGAAAATACTGACACAAACAAAAATTCTATGAAAGAAAATAAAAAAATATTTACTAAAATTAATATCATCTCTCACCTTCTCTCTCCCTTATACTAGGAAAGAAAAAAAAGTCAATTGCAAATAGCTATATACAAGGTGCAACATAAAAGGAAACAATGCTGTGGTCTCTCATTATATAAGTCTCTTTTCACAAAGAGAATGAATTAAATCTTCATGTTGCTATCATACAGAATTTAGGAAGATAGATTTTTTTTTTTCACAATATTGCAATTGATATGTAAACTATGGTTGGGCACAATATATTTTAGGCTGTAGCTGTGTGGAAAGTAGCTTGCTTATCAACCACATGGTTCTGGGTTGAGTCCCACTGCGTGGCACCTTGAGCAAGTGTTTTCTACTATAACCTCGGGCTGACCAAAGCCTTGTGAGTGGACTTGGTAGACAGAAACTGAAAGAAGCCCGTCGTATATATATATATATATATATATATATATATATATATATATATATATAGGAAAATGAAGAATAAGGCAGAATGCTAAATTGGAAGCATATTTTAATAAAGATTTCTAACCGGCTTTCATTGTGAAGCAAATTTTCAAGAAGGAGAATGAAAATGTTTTTTACAAAGAAGTACAAAATAAAAAATAATATATAAAAAAAAATAATATATAAAAAAATAACTATACCAATACATATTGTCTTTGAGCTTTTGAAGTTCAATGGTAGTTCATGTATATAATGGTTGGAAAAATAAGGATGCATGAGAATTGAGAGTTGTGTTAGGTTTAACAAAAGGGTTAAAAGTTTGTGTTAAACAGGAAGTGTGGTGTCAAAACAGGAAGTGTGTGTAAGGGGAGACAAATGTTTTTAGTTGGAGTTATGAACTCTTTTTCAACAGGAAGTTTATGCCTGTTCCTAGAGAAATAAGGTCACTGAGGGGTATGTGTGTTAAGAAATGGTTGGAATTTCTCTATGAAAAGATTCTCCTTGTTGATTCTTATTTTTCCAACAATTATATACATGAACTACCATTATATATATATATGTATGTATGTATGTGTGTGTGTGTGTGTGTGTGTTTGTTCCCCCACCACCAACATCACTTGACAACCAACACTGATGTGTTTACGTCCCCGTAATTTAGCTGTTCGGCAAAAGAGACTGATAGAATAAATACTAGGCTTACAAAGAATAAGTTCTGAGATCAATTTGTTCAACTAAAGGCGGTGCTCCAGCATGGCCGCAGTCAAATGACTGAAACAAATAAAAGAATATGGTTCCTTTTGCTATCTTTTATCTTTTACCTTTCACTTGGTTCAGTCATTGGACTGTGGCCAAGCTGGGGGCACCTCTTTCCAAGGGTTTTAGTCAAATAAACCAACCCCAGCTCTTACATTTTTAAGCCTAGTACTTATTCTATCTGTTTCTGTTTGCCAAACCACAGTTATAACTATAATTTATAATTAGAGCATTAAAAAAAAAAACATGCTAATTCTCAACACTTTTGTGACTCACTGGTTCAGTGGCACCTTTTAAACCATAGTTAATCTGGCACTGAGACAACAAAAACCTGTAATGTTTTTTTTGGTCCTTTGGTAACTTTAGCATGTACTTATTTTGCTTAATGATTAATCAGAGCCTGAGGTATAGAAATGAGTGAAACTAATCAAGGCCTGAAGTGTAGTAATGAAGTAATGAAACTGGTTTCTCAAAATTTATTATAAAAATAGAAAAATTATTTAATCCCAGGACAGCCCTTAAGGAACATACCTATTATCAAAAGCATTCCATCTGTGAACATCCTATCCGTTTTCTTTTTTTAGTTCTCAATAATATATCCAAAACCACATTACCTAAGCACTTCATTATTTTCTTCCAGGCTTTTTTTTTTTTTTTTTTGACACTAGGGTGTAATTTGAGGGAGACTTGGCGATTGTTTCTAGTGAGTCAAGTAATTGTATAGAGTCTCCTTCAGTGACTCTGGCAAACTAACTGATATGGCAACTGGAATTAATTTCATATATAATGAATTTAACATGGATTGAACTGATGTTGTGTGTCACCAATGCAAACCAGAGCTTGGATACACTGGTGAAACTGGCATAGACTAACTTTAATCTTGGATACAGAAAAGCAGTGATGGCCACGGGTGGATTGTCTATAGTAGCAGGTCCTCTTGGTCAGAATTGCCATATGGCTAAACAACAACTCTAACTGAACCCTGACTGTTTTACAAACTAGACACGTATGGTTTCTATTAAATCAATAGAATATTGATCCTAAATAAATTTCTGATAGTACATCAATAGTTCCCTCTATTGATTTTGTTTGACAACAGACAAATACTGAGACTTTCTACTGAATTTGTTGGTAAGGAGTCAAGTATGGTACCTATGGAATTGACAAACAATAATTCTTGTTGGTTTGCCAATAATGAATCAATGGAGCAAATGGGAGTTTGTTTTATTTTTTGAGGAATCCCTAAATAGTGATCAATAATGAAATGCAAATAATGAATCGTGATCCCTACCAAACCAGCAAACAATGATAGACTGAACCACCAATAATAGCTTAAATGCAGAACCCCAATTAAATCAGTAAGAGAGAATAGAAGTAGGAGGAGAGATGAAATAAGTGAGAAAATGAGTAGGAGGAGAAATGAAAAAGAAATAGAATTAAAAGAGACATAACAGAAGAAGCATAGGAAGAGAAATAAAAGAAAAGAAACAAGAGAGAAAGGAGTAAGGGGAGAGAGGAAAAGCAGGGGAGAGAGGAGAAGAAGGAGTAAGAGGAAAGAGGAGAAGAAGGAGTAGGAGGAGGAGGAGAGAGGAAAAGCAGGAGTAAGAGAAGAGAGGAGAAGAAGTAAGAGGAGAGAGGAAAAGCAGGAGTAAGAGGAGAGAGGAAAAGCAGGAGTAGGAGGAGAGAGGAGAAGAAGGAGTAAGAGGAGAGAGGAGAAGAAGGAGTAAGAGGAAAGAGGAAAAGCAGGAGTAAGAGGAGAGAGAAGAAGGAGGAGGAGAGAGGAGAAGAAGGAGTAAGAGGAGAGAGGAGAAGAAGGAGTAAGAGGAGAGAGGAGAAGAAGGAGTAGGAGGAGAGAGGAGAAGAAGGAGTAGGAGGAGAGAGGAGAAGAAGGAGTAGGAGGAGAGAGAGGAGAAGAAGGAGTAGGAGGAGAGAGAGGAGAAGAAGGAGTAGGAGGAGAGAGAGGAGAAGAAGGAGTAGGAGGAGAGAGGAGAAGAAGGAGTAGGAGGAGAGAGGAGAAGAAGGAGTAGGAGAAGAGAAAAAAAACGTAAAAGTCTTTTTCATTCAGTATTGTTCACTGCACTAAAGTCAACACCCTCATCCATATTTTAACATCCAATTTATCTATATTCACATTGGTTTGATGAGTGTGTAATAAATGATGATGTGAGATGGGGACATGTCTCAATCTTGCATTATCACCATCATTTGTAAAATGCAGAACTACCTCGATTGTGAATTCATAGCAATTTTTCACTCACTCAGTACATCAACCATTTGTATTTCATGCCCAAACCAACATGGCTGCACAACTTGCATGTACCTGATGTTACTTTTAATGGCTAATCACTTTTTCAAGTCACTTGTGCTCAACTATTTTCATCTAATGGACCAGATTCATTACCAGATCAGACAAAATGCCTTGTGGTATTTATTCTAGTTTCTTATATTCTGAGTTCAAATCCCATCAAGGTCAACTTTGCCTTTTGTCTTTTAAGGGTCACTAAAAGTAGTGTATTTCCCCTGCATAAAAATTGAACTTTTCAGACCAAAATTTAAAGCCAAATAAGTTTTGTTGATTTATGCACCAAGACAGCTTTGGAATGCAGCAAAATTTGGAAAGTTAATATGGCAAGAAAGATACTCCTGCCTTAAATTTATCGACAAACAAGACTTTCTGCTCGACTGACTGCAGTGGCTTAAACATGTAATATGAATGAATGAGAAACACTTTAAATCCTATGAACCAAGATATCTAATGTTAGAATGTTACAAAGTTACATCTATTCAATAAATGGAAACATTCAAGCACCATCACTATCTTGATGATGCTTGAATATTTACTGCATCCACCTGGAAAGCAACAGTACCAGTTTAGAGTGGTGAACCAGTAGAATCATTAGAGCATTGGACAGGATATCTTGCTGTATTTGTTTTGGCATTTTGTATTCTGAGTTCAAATCCAGTTGTGGCCTACTTGGGTGATAGATTTAATTTCTCACCTAATTTATCACCAGTGCCACCACCTGGTCACTGATAGTCCATAAGAGTTAACTCTGTTGTGAGCATTCGGGCCTGACCTCCAATTTGAGGATATCTTCCTCCCGCCCAGTAGTATCAACAGCCCTGAAAAAGGACACAGGCACTGCCCCTACCCCTGATTATACAATACAAAAGAAATGCACTGTCAGCCATAACTGTGTGGTGAAAAATTTGCTTTCCAAACGCATGGTTCCAGGTTCAGTCCCACTGCATGGCACCTTACTCAAGTGTCTTCTACTTTAGCCCCAGGCCAATCAAAATCTTCAGAGTGGACTCGGTAGATAGAAACTGAAAGAAGCCCGTCATATACATGTGTGTGTATGCGTCCTCCACTACTGCTTGACAACCAGTGTTGGTTTGTTTATATCCCCATATCTTAATAATTCATCAAAAGAGACCAAGGAAATAAGTACAAAAAAAGTAGTGGGGTCGCTTCATTTGACTAAAACCCTTCAAGGTAATGTCCCAGCATGGCCACAGTCCAGTTACTGAAACAAGTAAAAGATAAAAGAGGATACACCATTATACTTCTTACGTAAACCTCTTTAAGATTATGTGAAAACAGAGTTTGTTAATAATACTACCACACACTAAATGATTTACTTTACAAATTTAGTTTAAAAGTAGATAATATATATCCATTTAAATAGGTGAGAACTATTTAAAAATAAAGAAAACCTGTTCTAAAAATACATATAATTAATGTTATATTTTTAAATCTACACAATCCAGACAAATATAGTAAGGTGAGGCAAGCATATAAAATTAAATTCTTTGATGAGAATTAAAGAAAGCAAACAGGACATTTGCTATTGGTCACAATTAACGAAGGTAAACATGTCAGCTGTTTTAATCATGTTCTTAAGATGTGTTTTCTTAAGAGTTTGAAGATTTCTACATTTCCACTCTTTTTTTTTTTTTCTGTGTTTGAATGTTTTATCTGCATTTTCTTTTTCACACCACATGTAGAAACATTTAAGTTATGCAAGAAGATCAAATTCTAGAATAATTTTGATTCTGAGTGCATATGTGGCTGTACACATTTTTGTGTGTGTGTGTGTCCATGCACATGTCAGTCTGGATGTTGATATCTTTATATACCTTTTACTTGTTTCTGTCATAAGACTTCGGCTGTGCTGGGACCAGGCTGGGACCAGGCTGGGACCAGGCTGGGACCAGGCTGGGACCGTGCTGCAGCCTTGAAGAATTTTTAGTCGGATGAATCAACTCCAGTACTTATTTATTTAAGCCTGGTACTTTATCAGTCTCTTTCGTTGAACCACTAAGTTATGAGAAGGTAAACTCACCAACACCGGTATCATTAATGTGTAATGTGGGGTAGCATTGCATCTCTTCCTATTCAACTATCTCCATTATCCTATCATTAACTTTCTCTCTCACTAATCCCCACACATTAATTTCCACTTTTCCTCCTCCACACTGTTCATCCTCCCCATCATGTTCCATCAAAAATAAACCTGTGTAACTCCAATAAGAAACGTCTTGGACCCAGATGATCAGCTATACCAACAGGGTATGGCAGACGGATTACCCACCCCGTCATCATTTTTCCCCATCACCCTCTCCATCATACTAATCCCTGACATTACTCTTCCCCTTCCCCTTTCTTTTGTCTGTTACTCTTACCCCAACACTGTCCCCTTTGTTATGTTTCTCCATTATGTTTCTCCATGTTTCTCCATTACGAACTTGTCACAATAAGCCTGATCTATCGATCAGCAGGAAGGGTGGGGGCTTTCCTTTGCTTTGCAAACTGCAAGGCAACTACAACAATGCTGGTGTCACAATAAAACCCAGTACACTTTACAACTGATTAGTAATTGATTTGAGCAGCAACAAAGCAGGGCTTTAGAGAACTCTTTAGTCATGCTGACTGATGGCAAGGCAACATCTGTAGTGCTGGTGCCATGAAAAAATTCACTCAATACGTAAGTATTTTAGTTTATGTTAGGAGGGCATCCAGCCATAGAAATCATACCAAAAACGAAGCATTGAGGCAAGACTTGGCCCTCTGTCCCATTGAATCCTGGCAAACTGTCCTATTCATGCCAGCACAGAAAATGGATATAAAATGATGAAAATGAGGATGATGAAGACAAAATATAATTACACCAACAGCAATTAGCCACACCCTCTTAATTTAGAAAGCTATATATATATATATATATATAAATTGACATTTATGTAACACATATCTAAATACCTGTGTATGCACGAGAGAGACAGAAATTAAATTTTTCAGAGTAGATTCGTTTGAATCAAAATTGCCTGTTGAAAACTGACGATGCAAAAAAGTGTGTTCCTTGGAAACAGATGCACAACTATAGGATTTTATTTAATTAACTGCCAAGAAGATAATAGCAATATCTTTCAGAATAAATATTCTCATTGATTTATCTTCAACATTATTAAATTAACCAAGTGAATGAGTGAATGAATGAATGGAAAACTTGTTTTTCATTTACAATGTATTTTCCATAACAAACAATGGATCACTATTTTCACAGAAATTGTTTTATATCTTATTCATGGTTTTATTGAAGAATTAATGTTCCACAGCTGAGCGCTATTCTTGCTTCGTCTTAAACCCAAGCCCTTTCCCTGAAGCAACAGAAGTCAATTGGCCAAGAAAGACATTCCTGCCTTTAACTAATTCGTAAGCATAAGGCTTTCTGCTCAACTGACTGCAGTGGCTTAAGCATGTAATATGAATGAACAAGAAACACTTTAAATGTCAAGAATCAAGATCTTTAGAACTTGCATAGAAGATTAAAGGAAAAAGTTTAACATATTTGATTATTGTGACTGTTGTTCAGGCCCAGATCATCCCTGATAAAAAAAAAAGCCATGATAAACTTAATTCCTCTCAGATTAACACCACTACCTTGCCCTTCAGTGCCTTTAGCGGAGTTCATTATTATTGTAGTTTACCTAGAAGGCAAACTACATTTGTCACATCAATGGTTCTGGCCAATTAGCCTTGATCTGCCTTATTTTAATTAGATGAACCCTTAGAATATTGGATGAATTGACTTCTGGTATTTGTCCTCACTCTCTGTGTTCGAAGATAAAGTCTCATTGAGGTCAATCTTGTTTTCATCTCACTGTACTCAATACATAAAGTACCAATCAAGTACAGGGGTAATTTATCAACTATATTTCTTCCTTCAAATTTCTGTCCTTATGCTTGTTAGAAATCATTGAGTTCAAATTCCATCGGGGTCAACTTTGCCTTTCATCCTTTTGGGGTTGATAAAATACATACCAGTAGAGCACTGAAGTCAATGTAATTGATCTACCCCCTACCCCAAATTGCTGGCCTTGTGACAAAATTTGATATTATTATTATCATTATAATCAAGGTAAGCTGACAGAATCGTTAACACACTGGATAAAATGTATGGCAGCATTTTGTCTGTCTATACATTATGAGTTCAAACTGGGTCTTCTTCTCAAGCATGGTATATTGCTGAAGGTCTCAGTCATTGCTTTATTGCTGGTGAATTGCTAGCACATCAGGCAATATGCTTTATGGCAATTTGCCATCTTTACGTTCAGGGTTCAAATTTCACCAAGATGATTTTGAGTTCCATCCTTTCAGGGTCGATAAAATAAATACCAGTCAAATACAAGGGTCAATGTAATTGACAAGACCCCTCCCTGAAAATTTCAGGCCTTGTATCAATAGAAATTATTATTATTATTATCATCATCATCATCATCATCATCATGTTCTATTTGTTGTAATTTCTGTGTCATAGATAACTAGGTGACTTTAATTAAAAAATAAAACCACAAAACAAAAACAGTATTTCTGACTCACTTTTGTCATATCATCATGGTAGTAATTATTCATTTACATTTCTTAAACTTCAATTGTCTTGAGTCATTTTGACTCAGGCACTTGAAAATAGAGGCTTCGTTATGATGCATCAAGTGCAGAAAGTAGTAAGCTGGGCATGGTTGTCACAAAATGCAATTTCTTTTGATCTTGTTCAGTAACAGAATATCACACATTGATATGCATCTTGTTTTATGCCAATATATTTATACATGTTCTAATATTATATGTGATGACCACTGTGTCTTCCATTACTCCCTCCCCAACCATCCTCTCACTTCTATCACTGTTTTCCCCCATCATACTTACACCCTTACTTTCACTCTCTTGATCAACTCTTTCTCTCTCTGTCATATCTGCCTGGAAATCATGGCAACAACATAGATAAGATCATTTAGTCTTGTAGGAGTCAAGGCAATTTCTAATATTGTCACAATAGAATACACCTAGTACTCTCTGTGGGAGGATGAGAGGACTGGTGAATAGAGACAATATCAGATAGTACAGTCTCTTTAGTCTTGTCAAGGACATGACAACCCCTCTTATGCAGGTACTACAATAAAATTACCCAGTACACTCTGTAACATTGTTAGTGTTAGGAAGGGTATCCAGTTGTATAAACCAAGCCAAAACAAATAAGCTATATTTGGTCCTCTAGCCCATCTAGGAGAGCAGTAACAATCCAAAACCTGATCTGGATTGTAACAGTCCACCCAACTTATACCTGCATGAAAATAAGAAATAAAATGATGCTGATCATGAAGAGAAGGAAGGAGGAAGAGGAGAAAGAAAGAGAAAGGAGAAAAGATAAAGAGGAGAAGGAGTGTGAAGAAGGCAAAGGAAAGGAAGGGGCTGTTCATATTCCATCACACATACACATTGCTAATTTCAATATTTCAGTTTGTGAAGCTTCAAATTTTGCATTGATTTAGATAAGAGGTTTCCCACCTACAGATGTTGCCATGCTTACCAAGTGATAGAGTTGCATGTATGAAAAGGCTTAGCATGTCATCAACTTACACACATATTTTATGACCAAAATATTGTAATAAAACAAAATTATGTCTGGATATTGAACCTTATAGTGAATTATCAATTATTTTATTAAAACTATTAGTTTGAAAGTAATTATGAAAAAAAATGGTGAGTCAAAATACTTCTAATTCACAGAAACTAGTAGAAAACTGCTATGTGTATGTATTATTATATATATATAAAAGATGAGCTCTGTCTTTACATTATGAGTTCAGATACCACCAAAGTTGACTTTACATTTCATTCTTTTGGCGGTTGATAAAATAAGTTCCGGTTGAATACTGGGGGTCAACGTAATTGACTTATCCCTCCCACATAATAGCTGGCCTTGCATCAAGATTTGAAACCAATAATGTGTGTGTGTGTGTGTGTGTGTGTGTGTGTGTTTATGTTATAATAATTTTACATCAAATTGAAGGATTACTCAATATATTCGGCAGAGCACAAATTTGTTATTCTTTAACTAGACTAGTATTGACAATGACTTTGAAATTTCAGCCAGCTAACATCAGACTGTCCAATGATGACTTACCTAGCCAAAACTTCAAAGTCACAGTCAATACTATTCTTGTTAAAGAGTAACATATATATATATATATATATATATATATATATATATATATATATATATATATAATCAACATGTGCATAAGTATATACCTGTATATGCTGTGTCTGTGTCTGTCCCCTTACCACCGCTTGCTTGACTCCCAGTGTTGGCTTGTTTACATACCTGTAACTTATCAGTTCAGCAAAAGAAACTGACAGAATAAGTATCAGATTTTAAAAAATAAGTACTATATATACCCTTGCCTATAAGTACCATATATGTCCTTGCCTAAAAGACAAGGTTCGAATCG
Source organism: Octopus bimaculoides (assembly GCF_046866305.1). Classification (NCBI taxonomy): domain Eukaryota; kingdom Metazoa; phylum Mollusca; class Cephalopoda; order Octopoda; family Octopodidae; genus Octopus; species Octopus bimaculoides. The sequence continues at coordinate 62,028,214 of NC_142939.1, read as the reverse complement.
GGAATTTTATCATTGGCCCAACTATAGGTCACAACAACGTTTTTGATGTTAAAGAGCAAAGTTTGATTAGGAATCATGCTGACATAGTTGTTGATTGGTAACCAAGCTTTCAGTAAGCTGAAGATGATTTACAACTGTTATCCCATTAAGTCCATGCATTTTAAAAACTGTTGTTTATAACATAAAACTTTATCCGTTTCGGTTATTCCAAGTGTTGGAACTTCAGACATGGCTTGTACCTAGAAAATATCTGAAGATTTTTTTTATAGAATAAGCTTATAAGTCGCACCTGCAACTTTAGGTGAAATTTCAGGGTAAAAAGTGCGACTTATAGCCAAGTATATACGGTACTGAGGTCAATTTGTTCAACTAAAATGCTTGAAGGTGGTGCCCCAGCATGGCTGAAACAAGTAAAAGATAATGTGTGTGTGTGTATTAGAGATATGCACTGTGTTTAGATATAAAATTTCCTTTTCACATTCATGATTTCAGATAAGTAATCAATGTATGTTAATGCCAACTGTCAAATGCATTAAAAAAATCTCTCTGCCAAGCCTTAATGACCTCCCCTTAGAGCTTTCTCTCATTCAGAACAGACAAAAATGATTTTGTATTTCCACTCTAAGATACAAACAGCACATAAATAAATAATCTCGAAATTCTGGTTTCATATGAAAACTGAAAAATGAATGTTTATGTACATATATAGCATATACATACATAATGTATGGACGTTTGTATTTATATTAGTATATATAACTACATACAACTTATAAATGCATGCACACAAACATACACAAGCATGAAGTGCACTCAGTAAACTTCAATTGAAGATAAGAACCTAAAATATATAAATGCTGTTCTTGTTTTAAGAATTTACTGTCCTTGTCTGTATATTGAAAACAATTTTATATAATGGAAATGTTGTGAAAAAGTTGTGTGTGCAAGTATGTTTGTTTATGCATAGCTGAATGGTTCACAAGTTTCTTCCACAATCATGAGAACACAAGTTTGATCATACTGCACAGAACTTCAGAAAAGTGTTCCCAACCATAACCTCAGCTCAAATCTACCAAAATCTTCCGAGTGCAATTAGGTAAATAGATAATTGTGAGGAACACTATCACATGGACATGTTTTCTTTTCTCTTCATTTACAAGTTTCAGTCATTAGACTGTAGCCACGATGGAGGACTTCTTTCAAGGAGGACTTCTTTCAAGGAGGACTTCTTTCCTCACCACTTTTAGATCATATCAACCCCTAATACTTATTTCAGTCTGCTATAACAATATATTTTACCGATTCCATTACTTAGATCCTTAAAAGTTTTGTGTCATAAACAAAAGCTTCACTATATTTTGCATTAGTCAGGGCAATGGTTGTTGCTTTCATTACGTTTCAGTTGTGTATGCTCCAGCTTTTTTCAGGTATTCTGTGAGTCACCACAGTGCTTTACCTGAGATTGAACTTCAAACCTCTAGGTGACTGCACTGCATTAACTAGCACCTTTATCCACTATGCTATACCCATAGGCAGTTTCAGAGTGAATTTTTAAGGCTTATAAACCTCCATAGATGTCTTATGTTGGCTCTGTACTGATTGGATATACAGAACAGAAAAGCTTCACTAGCTTGCAATGCCAAGTTCAAATACAACCATGTATGTTAATGTATAGCTTTGAGAAGGATGGGCTCTGCCAGGGCTGAGTTACTCTAGATACACAGCAAGAAGACATTGTTATTGTTTACCCCACACCAGATCTAAATCAAGGTGGCCCTTGATCAAAAGCATTCAAGTCATTTTGAATTTGGCTTTTAGTACATCAAGAGCTATACCTATATCTTCTCTTTTTCAGCAACAAAAAACTTCAATCACTTCACATACTGCAAAAACATTATCTCACTTCAACCCCCTATGTCCTAAACAGCACATAACTGGAACCCTAAAAATTACTTCAAATTCTAGGATTCACTATTACTAAGGTTCTCTCCTCATCGACTCATATTCCCAACACAGCAAACACTATCTCAAAGACCGACCCAGAAAATACTTCATTACCCAAGTACTAACCCTTTACAAAATGCGAGTGTGACTTATAATGGAATACATCTACCACACCAAGGAGGCATTGCCAGTGCTGCTGTTAATGCACAGAGACATCTTAGACTTCATCTAAAGAATTCTAAAGAAAGGCCACTTAACTAATTGTCATGAAGTCACTAACCAACATACTCAAGCCTCTATCCCATCGATGTGCTGTGTCTCATCACTGCTTTCTCTACCACTACTAGAAAGGGCAATTCTCACAGCCAGTGGGTCGCACACCAGTTCCATTCTAGCACTCTCATCTCACTCATCTCTTCTCACCAACCACAAGTGTCCACATCACGAACCAGGCCTTACACAAACCACTACATCCTGTGCTTTCTCCCTAGCATGATGATCCTTAAAAATTCCTTTCCTGTAAATGTCAATTTGCAACTATTCAAAAGGAATATTAATGGAATCAGTTTCACCATTCTTGAAAAGTCTGCAAAGATTATATAAGAACAACCCCCTTTCTTGGAGACTTTACTTAGGTCTGCAATGAGCTCCAGAACTCATGAGGCCAGAGCTGGACCCAGTTTTCATGGTGCATAATTAAGATAACAACACTCCCCACTGAAGCAGTATGAAATAAAATGTTTTGAGTGTTGCTATGGTATGTGATCTAAGAGGGAGATTACTTTTTTCTATTATACTGATTTAAATATAATTCATAAAAAAAATAACCTAAAGTAATCTACCTTTAAATTGTAGATTACATGCCAAATGGCACCTTTCTTTTTCTTAAGAAATGATGTGAATTTAGTGCTGATTTCTTGTAAAAATACAACTGCCTTTGTCTCGTTGATGATCACATTGTAAACGTCTTTAGCCAACATCTTATGGGTTTTTAAAAATCGAAAAGTAAGCTAAAAAGTAACCTAAAGTAATCTCCCTTGTAGATCACATGCCAAAGTAGTACAGCGTTTTGTTCAAGAGCACAATGCACTGCCCTGTTCAGGAATTGTAACCACAGCTGAAGAGGACTGGCCTGCAAGAGCCCTGTGCCAGTGCCACATAAAAGGCACTGATGGTGGTGCCACATAATAACACCTGTGCTGGCACCACGTAATAGCACCCATGCCAGTGCCACATAAAAAGCACCCAGTACACTCTGTAAAGCGGTTGGCATTAAAAAGGGTATCCAACAGTAGAAACCAAGTCAAATCAGGCAGAAACCTGGTACAGCTCTCCTACTTACCAGCTTGACCAAACTACCCAACCCATGCCAGCATGGAAAATGGATGTTGAAGGATGATGATGATGAATCTTATGAACATGAGTGCAATACCATAACAACTAGGTTATGTGCTTTAGACAGAAAAAAGACAATAAGCCACTTTTTTTTTAAGAATGCTGGGATAGTGTAACTTAAAGGAGATTTGGCTTTTATTTCTAACAGGTCAATCTATGTAGAGAGAATTTCTTATCCTTTCATGTTATTTAGTGATGCTCCAATGAAAAGAAAAACAGATTATAAAGCATACTATTATCAGTAAATTAGCTGAACAAGTGCTGAGACACATATGCAATTTCTTGTTACCTTGCATGCAAGAGTGTCTTTTTACAATGATACATTGAAACTTGATCATCTACAATCACATCTGGAAATTTGTATTCATTTATATTATATGTAGACAGGCAATACAGTCGTGTCTGATAATTTCTTATATACACTCAAACAGTAATTAAATACTAATAGCTTGCTAATATAGCATAATGTTTAATTCTACAAAATTAGGCATCGTCTGTTTTTACTAATAAATTCCACATGGTCAAGATACACACATTAACTCAATACAATAACTTTTATTTTTTGATATTAAAAATGCAGTCTTTAATAACTTTCGTAATGAAATGTTGGAAAAATGAAGAGACTGTGTGATGTTCAACTCTTTCTCAATTATATTTGCAAACTTGGGTGACAAATGTTTGTAACAGATATGGCCTGCCAAGATTCTGATAGTATCATATAAATAAGTAAAATCAATGCCAACTGTATTTCACAAATCTATCACACATCAAGAAATTTTTAAATTCCTCAACAGCTAGGCACAGGCTTGGCTGTGTAGTAAGAAGCTTGCCTCCCAACCACATGGTTTTGAGTTCAGCCCCACTGTATGGCACCTTATGCAAGTGTCTTCAACTATAACCCCAGGCTGAACAAGGCCTTGTGAGTGGGTTTGATAGACAGAAACTAAAAGAAGCTTGTAGCATCCAAATATTGTGCGCCTTTGTGTTTGTCCCCTACAATGCTTAATAATCAGTGTGACTTTGTTTACATCCCTGTAACTTAGTCATCATCATCATCATTGTTTAACGTCCACTTTCCATGCTAGCATGGGCTGGGCAAAAAGACACCTATAGAATAAGTACCAGGCTTTACAAAGAAAATGTTGTGGGGTCAATTTGTTCAACTAAACTCTTCCAGGCAGCACCTCAGCACGTCCACAGTCCAATAAGTGAAACAAGCAAATGGCTAAAAGAAAAAAAGGTAACTAAGTAAATATACCAAAACTAAAATTTGTTCCTTTGGAAAAGACAGCTGGATAAGGTACTTATTCAGTCTACACCCTGCTCTGACTCTGGCCCTTCTTCCCCCCAAATTTCAACCCATTGTGATTCCTTCCCTGCAGAGTGCTAGGACTTTGTCGAAGTAGAATAAATGAATAAAGAAAATTGATCTCAAATATACCATTATCATTCACCGTTTCTTTCATGTCCACTTTTCTTTGTTTGCATAGATTGTACGGAGTTTACTGAGGCAGATTTTCTACAGCCTGATGCCCTTGTCACCAACCCTTACCTGTTTCCATGTAAAGCTATATATTACACACACACACACACACACAATGGGCCTTCATACAGTTTCCATTTACTGTATTCATTCACAGGACATCGGTCAGTGAGGGGCTATAATAAAAGAAACTTGCCCAAGATGCCAGGCAGTGGGACTGAACTCAAAATTACATGGTTGCAAAGCAAGCTTCTTAATTACATAGTCAAGCCTGCAACTGTAAGGGAAAATAAATATTTAATTGACACAAACAACGAAGATGTTGATGAAGGAACAGAAGACAGAGGACAACATTGTATCCAATATTTATTTCCATTTCTCCTTAATTTTTCTTTATACTCTTATACGCCTAATCATTTTTTTCATGTCTTACTTCATTTGAATAGCCATCTTTCATAAGAGTATTTACATCATCTAATTTCTGTTGAAGTAATCACTGACTTGGAATCAAGAGAAGTCTGTCTATCAGTGAGAGAGAGAGAGAGAGAGAGTGTGTGTGTCTGTGCACACACGTGTTCATGCATGTGTATTTGTGTATGTGCATGTTGGTTACTTTTTTTCAAGTGTATGTTGGATAGCCAGTGTCCATGATAAAAAGTTGGAGCTGTTACATCTGAGCAAAGAAAATGTTTTATCTACCATGTATTTTAATTATTTCAATATATGATGGGTAATCAAAAGCCAAAAGAAAATAATAAATTTTATTTAATTTAATTAACATCAAATAAACAACTCACAAGCTTTCAAACAAAATATCTTACAGAGAACATTTATAAATTCAAAGTGTCAGGAAGATGATGAAGTGCGTGTGTGTCTATTTGTTTGTCCCCGATCTTACTTGAAAATTGGTGTTAGTTTAAGGCCCCCGTAAATTAGTTGTTTGACAAAAGCACAAAAGGAACTAATAGAATAATTACCAGACTTAAAAAAAAAACCCCAGATGCTGGAGTCAATTTGACTAAACCTTCAGTCATTGGACCGTGGCCCCAGCCTGATCACAGCCCAATGAACCAAATATAAATATAAAATAAAAGATGAAAAATACATTTTGCAAATAAATTGAATGTATAAAACAAAAATGAAACAAATTAATAAAATATAAACAAACTTTACAAATAAAGATTTTTTTTTATACACCACAGGGCATAGATGAGGGGGACATCACAAGGACAGCCTACAATTTGTGTGGGGTGGATTACATAAAGCATGAGGGGAAAGGAAGGGAAAAGATGGTGAAATAAAATTTGGGTTCAGTCCCACTGTATGGCACCTTGGGCAAGTGTCTTCTATTATAGCCTTGGGTTGACCAAAGCCTTATGAATGGATTTGGTAAATGGAAACTGAAAGAAGTCTGTCATATTTATATATATATATATATATATATATATATATATATATATATATATGTGTGAGTATATGTCTGTGTTTGTCCTTCCACCATTGCTTGACAACCAATGCTGGATGTGTTCATGCCCTTGTAACCTGGCAGTTCAGCAAAAGTGACAGACAGAATAATTACTAAACTTACAAAGAATAACTTCTAGGGGCGGTTTCTTTAATTACAACCATTTAATGCGGTGCTCCAGCATGGCAGGAGCCAAATGACCGAAACAAGTAAAAGAATAAAAGAATAAAGTATATAAACACTTGTATGTTTGAAGCAGTTCTCCTGATAGCACAAAGCATTCAACAAGGGCCAATCAAGGAATCCTACAGATCCAAATTTACCCTGACCAGCAAAGGCATGAGCCAAGAAAAGGAAATGAGAAAAATATGAAAGCTAGGTTAAAAATTGAGGAGGAAGACTATGAAGGCACCCACAGATTTATTTACCTTTTCCTCCCTTTATGTCTATCCCCTGCTCTACTATGGCTGGCATTGAAGGCAACTTGAAATGCTAAAACAAGGTTTCTTTCAGCTGGCAGCACACACACACACACACACACACACACGCATGCACATACACAAACGCACGAGCACGCACACACACACACACACAAACATGACAAATGAACAAAAATACATAAAAAAACAAAACAAAAATCAAAAACAAATAATCTATCAAAAAACCCCACCCTAACCCTACCCTTATCTCATCCCCCCACCAGCTACACTTCCTCTCTAGAGTGGGATGTGTGTGTGGAGAGGGGGCAGAAGCAAGTGTTTTTTTTTTTTCCAGCTTTAGTTCCTTTTCTTATTTTATAAAGGAATGGTATAAAGGAAGAGGTATCTCAATCTATCATAGCCATCAGAGCAGACAGTCTACCATCATGCTGCCACTATCATGACTGAGGTGAAGGTAGGGGGTAGAAGTCTTCACTACACTACAACCATCACCACCACCATAACATAACTACTGATAACACTGTCTTCACCACCCTATGACCACTACTACTACAACTACCTCCACCATCATCAATCACTACTAACACCACATCACCATCGCTACTACCACCACACACCTTTACTACTACTACCACCACCACCACCACCGTCTCCATCAATCTACAACTACCAACACCACTACACTCACCATTTCCACCAGACTACAACCACACCACTAGTCTTTTGAATAAGGAAAGGACACATTACATAATATAGTCCTACAAATTTCATCAAAGATAGGATGGTCATGGCAGGAATGCCTTTGATCATAGTTCTGTTCAATCAACATTAACCTGTGGCTAAAGAGCAACAACCATTATTCTCATACTACAACTACCACACCTGCTGTCATATACACCACAAACCCTACCATCCATCCATCCTCTCTTCACTACCACATTCCACCATCACCACAACTCCACCACCATTAACCAATGCCATTACATCAAACACACACACACACACACACACACACACACACACACACCTTCATCTACACTTCCCCCCATCATATTCACTACTTGCATTCATTGATGCTAGTAATGCAAGATGCAAAGAGGATGCATTCCTGTGCAGCAAGAGGAAATATTTCTACAACAAACAACTGATGTTTCTTGTGTTATCAGTCTCTGCTTTATTGATCAATCAATGGAAACAAGATGACTCAGTTGGCATTCCCCGACGAACCTCTGAGATGGTGGTGGTGGTGGTGGTGGTGATGGAGTAGAGATGTATGATTGGTTAGATGGAGTGGTAGCAAACAGTGGCTGAAGTTGACTGGAATGCAGAGGAGTAGTGCAGAGTGGAGTGGCTTACACTGGACGGTAGTGGCATTCCGATATAAAATATTTTCTATTAAGACTCATGTCTGAAAGAATTTTCTCTATTTGACATTTTGACTGCGTCTATTATCACACACCCTCACCACTGTCACCAGCTACCTTATTTCATTGTAAAAACTCCAAATGAGTTGAGATTATGACCCTATTTCAATTTAGAGTTTGTCAATATTTAAATTTTCTTATGAGGTGCTTCCTTAACTCTTTCGTTACCATATTTAAATTTTCTAGGTGCAGCCGAACCCAGGTTCGGAATTTCTCCAAGACACCTGATGAAGGCTGGAAGGTATATATATATATATATATATATATATATATATATATATACATATATATATCAATTTTTTTTTTCTCAATCAATTTTTTTTTCTCCGTGTTTTTCTCCTTGTCTCCGTATTCTTTCTGTTGAAGAGCGTAGCTCGAAACGTCAAAGACTTTCCGTATTCCCGAGCGTCATACTAATATATACTTTTGTTATTTACACCACCTGTCCTCGTCTGTTGTTATTATTTGTATATTCTCCCATATATATATATATATATATATATATATATACACACACACAAATATATATATATATATATATATATATATATATACACAAATATATAAAAAGACAACACTCATTATTATATTAGGAGATTGTACATACGTTTTAACACTTTACAGTATACTTACATATACACATAATTCTATACATCGATCTAAAACAACAGGATTATTAAAGGAAGTCTGGAATTTAAGAGAAGAGAAAACCAAAAGGTCTCATGATATTCATTGAAGGATTTTATTTCAGATATTCTCATTTTAAAAATCATCTCCGGTTAATCGTTGAGAGGACGTTGGTGTTGCGTGGGCGGAGGTTTGTACTCTCTGAGTGCTCATTATTACTATTATTACATTTTTGATGTAGTAAGAGGCTTCCCTAATATAAAGTGAATTTTTAACCTAGTTTCAAGTTCCATTTGGAACAACTTCACTTTTAATTGTAAATTAGTCATAACAGTTCTTCACTCCACTCCATACACACACAACCCCAACTCATTTCTTCTGATTGCAATGAAGGTTTCAATAAAGGAGAAATCAAAAAGGAAATTAAGAGATTCGACTGCTCGGAATATAAGCACATGTGAATCCTAAAGATGCATGTTTCAGGGATGTGACATGTCTGAGAATAATAAACATATGCCATGTAATGATTGTGTGGAAGGTGGGCTGGGACAAGGTGAAGACATGACAATAAGATCCTTCAGATTTTTCAATTCTACCTCTCCATTCTCTAAATATAGTCTTGTAGTTAATAAAATAAAAAAAATTCTTGCTTTGTTTAGTTATTTGCGGTTTTAGAGAGGGAAAGAGAACTATAACAATGAAACCATTAACTATATAGTAACTATATGGAACAAAGACAAAAGAAATCCCAAAATCATCTGCAACAAAGATTCATTATCATTTTGATGACAAATATTTCTTTCAGGTGTTTTGTTAGATGAATATTTGTTTTAGATAAGAAGTTTGTTTCCCAACCACAAGGTTGTGGTTCAATTTCACTGCATGGTGGCACCTTGGGCATGTGTCTTCTACTATAATCTTGGGTTACAATAGATTTGATAGACAGAAACTAAAAGAAGTCCATTGCATATATGTATATGTATGTGTGCATGTGTTACTGTTTCCTTACTTTGACATCAAGTAACAGTCATGAGTGTCACAGTCATGGAAGCGATAGCCTTCACTTTCAATCTTCTGTGAAAACATGTCTGGTTATGGGGAAAAATTACCCTACTTGGAAACGGGTAAAGGTTGGCAACAGGAAAGGCATCTAGCCATAGAAAATCTGCCTCAACAAATGCCATCTGACCCATACAAGCACAGACAAGTGAAAATTAAAATTAATATAATGTATAGGCACAGTTATGTGATTAAAACCAGCTGAAGTAGACTTATGAACTGAAGCATTTCAGCTAATTAAGAGTTATCTACAACTAGATTATCCAATGTGTCCTTTTTTTGATAGAAAGATGTTATTTGAGGGGTATATGGTTGGTATTCTTAGTACGTAAATTAACCAGGTAGATGCTCCCTAAAAAACAGGTTATGACAGAGCAGAAAGGCATATTATATATCGTTAATATATTTTTTAATATATTATTTTTTTTTATTGCCCTTTGTTGATATTAAACTTGAAAGAAACAACATTTAGTATTTCAATTAACGTGAGTTTTCAGATTGAAGCTGAACCAGAGAACTGTGACATAGTCCGTACACACACACGTGTGTGAGTGTGTGTACATAGATGTGTGTATGTATGAGTTTATATATATATATATACATACATACACGCACACATACATACATAAAATATCTTCTACCTGTGTTATGCTAATGTTTTTCGTTTTTTTCGTATGTATATGTGTGTGTGTGTATGTATATATTTTCTTTTGTTTGTCATTTTGACTGTGGCCATGCTGGAGCACTACCTTTCAGCCAAAGAAATCAACCACTGGACTTATTCTTTGTAAGCCTGGTACTTATTCTATCAGTCTCTTTGCCGAACCACTAAGTTACAGGGGACATAAACACATCAAGATCAGTTGTCAAGTGATGGTGGAGGGACAAACACAGACACTATTTATATGGGTTTGAATCTTATGTAGCTTGAAAGTAGAGTTCAAATCTTGGAGATACTCTACTATAGCCACAGATGGGAGACAAGCAGAGAACAGTGGTATCAGAGAGCGTAGTGGGTGCTTTTACGTGTCTCCCACACGAAAGCCAGTCAGGCGGTACTGGCAACGGTCACGCTCAAAATGGTGCATTTCATGTGCCACCCGCACAAGAAAACAATAAAAGGAAGGGAGAAATTTTGAATAGGTGTGGAGCTTGAATGTGTATATGAGGTGGGATTATTTGATTGCATTGTCCCATTAGCCAACTCTACCACTCCCAGTGCATTTCATTCATATTTACACGTGTACACACTCACCTAGATCTATACACATAATTAACTATTAAAGTGGTGAGTCTTTCAAGCCTGAAAAAGACAGTTCTGCATTTTGTTGCAGAACAACCAGCACAAATGATTTGTTTATAGGGATCAAATGTTTGTACTGCATATAAACTCAATCCCTCCATTGAACCAACATTACCTGTACAGGTGCACAGTGTAGAAGTCAGAAGTCAGCAACACTAGATGAAGTGGTTTGCTCAAGAACACAATGTACCACCCAGTCTGGAAATTGAACCCACAATTTCATGATTATGAGTGCAACATCCTAACCACTAGGCTACATGTCCTCACTACAATTCACTGCACCAACTAATAGACACACACATCCTACACATATATACCATACTTCTCTCCATCCTCCCCAACACAATCAGGTACATACATAATCTCATACATTCCTTTTCACCAATATCCAAATCACACATAGCACTTAACCCTTTTGTCACCATATATATGTTGAGTTACACTGCTTTTGTTTCAATTAATTTTGAAGACAATAAAGAATTTTGTAAGATATCTGTCATTATTAAGCTGGTGTTTAGAACATGGACTAACATAAAATTTTCAATGGCCGACTTCGGTTTAAATCACTTTAAATCAGGAAGTGTGCATCATACATAGAATCATGTGTTGTCACACAGAGGTTGGTATCGAAAATGAGTTAAAACTAAATCAAAATAGTAAACTAAATAAACAATAAAGAAAACAAAAACTGAACAAACCAGCTTAAAAAAAAAAAATCTTCCACATTCTCACAACTGTATATATGTATGTGTTATTAACTGTTTGTGCGTTTACATATATGATGCATGCTTAATAATAGATACCTTTAATAGAGGACTAACGAACCACTTCACATGTATTCTAAACGGAGAATGAATCAGAGGGGGTTTCATTACTAATAAATAAATGAAAAACTGAAAGATCAAGGCACTGCACTAACCTGAACCACAAATAATTAAATATTTGGCTTTATTAATTATATTAATATGGAAAAGAAAACCCCAAAACATTAGCATTATACAGGTAGAAGATACCTTATGTATGTATGTATGTATGTATGTATGTATGTGTGTGTGCATATATATATATATATATATATATATTTATTTGATATTAACACACTGTTTTTATTACCTTATGTTGTTATTAATACTTGAAAGGACAACATTTTATTTACTATGACAACATTCATTTTAGCATCGGAGCTGAAGTAGAAAAATGGAAAACACATTTCAGGACATGTGAACACCTACACATCTTCCTCTCCTTGTTGCCTGACCACAAATAATTTTAACATTTCAGAAAGTCACACAATTGACTGAATACAAATTCCACAATATTTCAAAACTATTGTCACAACAGATGATTGATATTTCTCCTCACTTGCAATGCTATTTTCTAAGTTTCATATTTTTCTATGTAACTTCTGTTTTTTACTCGCTTCAGCTTGGTACCTTTAATGGCTTCAAATTTTGGCACAATGCCAACAATTCTGAGAGGAGTGGGTAAGTTGATGACATCAAATTCAGAAGTGGGGAGGGGGCGGGATTCAAGCCATAATAATAATAATAATAATCCTTTCTTCTATAGGCACAAGGCTTGAAAGCTTACAAGCTGATAACTAGTCAAATACATAGAGCTCAGTATTTGACTGGTATTCCAGCTCCAAAAGGATGAAAAGTAAAGCTGACCTTGGAGGAATTTGAACTCAGATCACAAGGACAGACAAAATGCCATTATGCATTTTTGTCAGGCAAGCTAACGATTCTACCAACTTACCACTGTAGTAGTAGTAGTAGTAGTAGTAGTAGTAGTAGTAGTAGTAGTAGTTTCATTATTTGCCACAAGGATAACTGATGAGGAGGAAAGTCATTAATGCTCTTCTAAGACGCCCTTCACAATTCTCTAGTCACAACAGCACCATGTAAAGTAAAAAAGCATTCTATGATAACAACATCAATGTCAGTGGAACTGTAGAAATGGCACAAGTCTAAAGAGATGACTCTACATTGACCCACAAAAAAAAAAAAAAAATTCACAGTCCTAAGTTTTATTTGTTGCTGTTTTCGTGATGGTAGTGGTGGTTTCTTTTGTTGCACTTTAAGTACGAGCTAATTAAAATGTAACCACTCATTAAATAAGCTCTTTGAATACAACATCACTGACATTACCACCACCACTGCCTTTTAACAGATGTTTACCAATAAATCTAGTTGTAAGCAGCTAAAAATAAGACAATGGTTAGCTGTAAATAACATTAACCACAATGCCTTGCTTTTTTTACTCAACTTTTACACTGATCACTAGCTGTCCATCCATCCATTTTCTCTGCTCACTATTCCCAGGGGAGGTGGGGGAAGTCATGGAGTCAAAGTTTTCAAACACCTCTTCCATAGGATCTTATAAGCAACTGTATTTACACTTTCCAAAGTTTGACCAACTGAACCATCTTGTTCCTGACCAAGAACCATCTTTTCTTGATCTACCCCTAGGCCTCCTGCTAGTTACAACATTTTATCACATGTCTGTAGTACCAGAGCCATGAACTCTCAATGCAAAGACATAGCAGCTTGACCTCGAGAGATTCCCTGATTTCCAAGCTATGCCCCTTGTCAAATAACATTACCCCAGAGATGCTTTGGAGGAACCCCATTTTAGCCACTTTCTATTTGTGACTGTCCTCTTACCTACAGACCAGAAGTTCTCAAACTGAAAAATATTAGCGAAATTCCACCTCACTCCTTATCCTCAACATAATGTTTTTTTGTGGGGTTGCTTTTTTTTATATAGAAGACAAAATAAGAGTTTGCATCCATATAATTCTTCTTTTTTCACAATGGTCTTAGACCAGTTTAAAACATGGGAAAGCATCTTAATTTTATTAAATATGGCCATTTGTCTGTCCCCTTTATGAATCCTCACAGGCCCACCACTCTCTAGTCACCATGTGAGGTCAACTAAAGGCTATCTTCTTTTATCTTTCAGTTGCTTCAGTCATTCAATTACAGCCATGCTGGGGCACTGTTTTGAAGGGCTTAGTTCAGGGCTGGCCAACTTGAGGCCCACAAGCCACATGTGGCCCACTTGGCACTGTCCTGAAATGGGTTTATTTAAACAAACATTTAAAAAATTCTATCAAAAATTAAAGATTGTGATGAAAAGTAAAAACTAAATATATTACAGTTTTTGCAACGATAATACTTCATGTTGAATCAATGACCATGCATTCATTGTAATAATAGCGTGAGAAAATAAAATGCTTTCAGTTCTGTCAGTATAAAAGCGGCCCTCAAAAACCTTTCAGTGATTAAAGTGACCCACAATGTAATTCGAGTTGGCCAGGCCTGGTTTAGTTGAACATATTGAAGCCAGTAGATATTTCAGTGTCTGATACTGATTCTATACTCTCTTTTGCCAAACTGCTAAGTTGCAGCAATGTAAACAAACCAACATTGGTTCTCAAGCAGTGGTGGCGGACAAACACAAATACACACATACATATATAAGATAAGCTTCTACATAGTGTCTACCAAATTCACTCACAACCCACTGGTTGGCTCAGGGCTATAATAGAAGACACTTGCCCAAGGTGCTATGCAGTGGGACCAAACCTGAAACTACATGATTACAAAGCGAGCTTCTTAACCACACAGCCATGCAGCATCTCTGGTAAACAAAAACAAAAAAAAAGTATAAAATATTCTGCATCAAGATTGAATCTGGGGCTTCAAAATTGCAAAGCAAACAGCTTAACCATTCAGCTGTGCTCGTGAGTGTATGAATGATTATACACACACAATGGATGTGAGATTAAAACATGACAAAACTGACCACACAATCATGTTTATGATGGTCAATAAGCAGACTCAAGGTCACAACAAATGGAACTTGCCCAAAGTATTGTACAGTTGGATTGAACTGGAAACCACATAGCTACAAAACAAATTTCTTAATAGCACGGCTAACTATTCCTGCCCCCACAACACTTTCATTACAACCATCTCCAAACACTAATTAGATCACCTTGTTAACAAAAACTACCAACTAGCAAGCTGTCTGGGCAGTTTATGGAGTTCATTTTATGGGTGCTCATACAGTTAACTACTTGCTACAAGGTAAACATAGGCAATAACAAAAGAAAGCATGGATAAGTGAAACCAGGTCACTACTGAAATGAGAATTTGCTTACAAAGTTGGGAATAATTCCAAAAGAAATGAGATTAACAGCTCCAAATCACACTCCATTATTTGAACAGCAGCAATAACAGTAGTAGTAGTAGTAGTAGTAGTAGTAGTAGTAGTAGTAGTAGTAGTAGTAGTAGTATAGTTGTAGTAATAGTAGTAGTAGTAAAATTATTCCTTTTTAAGTTTTTACATTTAGCACCCCAGTAGAAGCAAGGATTGGATATTACTGTAAATATTTAGTATCAGTGTGTGTGTGTTTGGAGAGAGAGAGAGAGAGAGAGATTATATAGATATATGTAGAAGGAGATGTGTATGTATATAAAAAAGATACTTACAAATATACACATATGTGCGTATATATATATATATATATATATATATAATTGAATGCTTTTTATTAAGTGAAAGAAATTAGTCTATATTTTCAGCTGTTCAAAATCAAAGTGACACAGCTGATGCGTTGAGAAGAATGCAACAGAAAATGGAACTATTCTCCACAAAAAGGAATATTTTTTTACACAAGGAAACTACAAGCTGTCAACATTAATTTCAGTCAACCAAATTAAATATAAATACTCTACTTCATGGTATTGAGTGCTGTTTCTTTACTTTGTTTCAACTATTACCATATCATGTATATATGGATGAATGTGTGTGTGTGTGTGTATATATATATATATATATATACACATGATTGAGATTTTTTGTATCAATTTCAAAAATTGAACTGTGATTCTCATGGACATCCATTAAGTTGGATATTCAAGTAAAAACTACTGCTGAATCAAAAGCTTTATACATAATAACTTCCATATTCACCTAGTAAACATTATCCACCACATACACACACAGCCAATCATTTATATACATTATATAATACCTATATGTATACATACATGCATGAAATAAATAAAAATCATAATACATAGAAACTGGCAATTTTCTTTGTGTACCAGATGACAAAGGACTGTGATGGATATAAGATGATGAGGATGATGGTGATTTTGCAAGTGAAATAAAAGTACGCATCCTGATTGTATGTGTGTGTATGCATAGACACACATAATACATATACACACACATATTCACATATACACATACCCATACAAATGTGTGTGCACACAATATATATATATATATATATATATATACATGCATACACAAACACACACAAAAAAAAAACACTTTCTTTTATTCTTTTACTTGTTTCAGTCATTTGACTGCGGCCATGCTAGAGCACCGCCTTTTAGTCGAGCAAATCGACCCCAGGACTTATTCTTTGGAAGCCTAGTACTTATTCTATCGGTCTCTTTTGCTGAACTGCTAAGTTACGGGGACGTAAACACACCACCATCGGTTGTCAAGCGATGCTGGGGATACACACACACACACATACATACACATATATACGACGGGCTTCTTTCAGTTTCCGTCTACCAAATCCACTCACAAGGCTTTGGTCGGCCCGAGGCTATAGTAGAAGACATTTGCCCAAGGTGCCACGCAGTGGGAATGAACCCGGAACCATGTGGTTGGTAAGCAAGCTAGTTACCACACAGCCAATCCTGCGCCTATTCATTCACACACACACACACACACACACACAGAGGGAATTCCTTTGAAAATTGCTGTCCAAAATATTCCTGGAGAATGCATGGGTCAAATAAGATGAATGGAACTGGGAAATTGTCGGGAACAAGGAACCACAGGAGGAAAAGATAGAAGAATGGAGAGGTTCATATTTGTTAAATGAAACACACTTATGCAACAAGAGAGAAAGAGAGTAGGTGAGGAAAAGATAAAAGAATGTGTGAATCATCAACCATTCTTGAAGAGGTTCCGATGAAATTTGACTGCAATGGAATTTTATTAGGTCAGGGGACAATAGAAGGAGATAAATCTAGAGAACCCTTATTTTCTTCTACATTGCTGCTATTGTTGATGATGATGATGGTGGTGGCGACATAATAGGTTAATATCACTGAGTTTTGTTGCATTTTCTTATTTGAATAGACTGTGTGTGCATGCGTAGCAGGGTTTGTCAGCAAATGCGTGGAATTACAATCCTAAAGCATGACTGATGCTGTCAACATTGAATGACGATCTGAGGTATGAAGAGAAACGATCTTTGAGAGCGAGAGAAGGAAGAGGCAAACAGCAAAGAGAAGCAAAGAGTGATATGGGTTTAAAAGTGGGGAGAGAGAGAGAGGGGGGGGAGTGGTAAACATTCAGAGGGTGGGTAAAGGAGCATGAATTGAAAGAGGGAGAGACAGACAGACAGATAGAGAGAGGCACATAGAGAGACAGGGAGAGAGAGAGAGAGAGAGAGAGAGAAAGAGAAAGAGAGAAAGAGGGAGAAAGAGAGAGAGAGAGAGAGAGACAAGCATGGTGCAAAGGTGTTTGAGAAATAAATTGCATAGAGTGAGTGACAGATATAAAGAACAGACGATGGGGTGGCTCAAGTGAGCTGAAGTGGGGATAAAAAATGAGATAATGACAGAAAATAATCAAGAGAACCATACACACACACAAAAAAAACACAGAATGATAAATATAAAACAGGAAAAGAAAGATAGAGAGACAGAGAAAGAGAGAGAGAGAGAGAGAGAGAGAGAGATAGAGAGAGAGAAAGAGAGATAGAGAGAGAGAAAGAGAGATAGAGAGAGAGAAAGAGAGATAGAGAGAGAGAAAGAGAGATAGATAGAGAGAAAGAGAGATAGATAGAGAGAAAGAGAGATAGATAGAGAGAAAGAGAGATAGATAGAGAGAAAGAGAGATAGATAGATAGATAGATAGAAAGACAGCTAGACAGATAGACAGCTAGACAGATAAACAGCTAGATAGAAAGACAGCTAGACAGATAGACAGTTAGACAGAAAGACAGCTAGCAGCTAGATAGAAAGACAGCTAGACAGAAAGACAGCTAGACAGAAAGACAGCTAGACAGAAAGACAGCTAGACAGAAAGACAGCTAGACAGAAAGACAGCTAGACAGAAAGACAGTTAGATAGAAAGACAGTTAGATAGAAAGACAGTTAGATAGAAAGACAGCTAGATAGAAAGACAGCTAGATAGAAAGACAGCTAGATAGAAAGACAGCTAGATAGAAAGACAGCTAGATAGAAAGACAGCTAGATAGAAAGACAGTTAGATAGAAAGACAGTTAGATAGAAAGACAGTTAGATAGAAAGACAGTTAGATAGAAAGACAGTTAGATAGAAAGACAGTTAGATAGAAAGACAGTTAGATAGAAAGACAGTTAGATAGAAAGACAGTTAGATAGAAAGACAGTTAGATAGAAAGATAGAAAGACAGTTAAATAGATAGATCAAAACCAGGATAAGGAAAGATATGTATTTATGTGTGAATATACATGTGTATGTATATGTATGTGTATATACACACACACCCGTACAGAGAGAGAGAGAGGGGGGGAGAGAGGGAAAGAGATGTAAAAGAGAAGGAGAGAGAAATAGAGAAGTAGGTAACAAAAAGTGTTTGTAAGGGTTGATAAGATGCAGCTACACGTGTTTATTGAAAGGAAATCAGATGAGGCACAGACACACACACACATTTTCATGTAGATTAGAAAGCAGGAAAATATTTTCGAAATAGTTTTGTTATGAATGAATTTTTGAGACAGGATCTGCTCCTTAAGAAATCAATAGAAAAGGTCAAGGGCCAAATAATTATTCTGCCTTGACGCTTCTTCCCACCAGCCAAGTCACTAACAGCAAGCAACATCTGGGAAAATGCAGTGGAAAGCAACAATAACAAACAGGTTAGGAATGTCATTCCAAAGGGAGTTTGCAGCCTAGTGATACATTGACAATAATAGAGGAATGTGAAAATACATATACACAGGAAGAACCATTTCAACGATGCGTACTGCCTTAATTCTTCGAAACGCCGGTGTTTTAATGGTGGCAGCTGATGAAGGAGATGTTTCTATGTGGCTTGCTTGTTTGTTGTACCTTGTTTATCATTTTGTCCATGTTCTTTTGCCACGTCATGTACCCAGTTTTGTATCTATATGTACATGTAGATGAAGGTTTGTACATACATGTACATATATATGCATATACTCATATATTGTTTATATATATATATATATATATATATATATATACGTGCAGTTGTGGTTTTGTGGTAAGAAGCTTGCTTCCCAAATAACATGGCTCTGAGTTTAGTCTGAGAGAGAAAAAGGCATGGAGTGAAAGGGAGAGAAAGTGAGAGGGAGAAAAGAAAAAGGAACTAACAAAGATGAAAAGGAAAAAACAAAATCTAAATCTAAGAGAAAGAAAAGAAACCAGTGACTTCATATTTTTATTTTGAACTGAATAACACGACAAATAAATAATAAATGACAGGATGTAAAGATGATAGAGTAGTTCATTGTTTTTTTTACCTTTCATTTCTTTTTTTGTCATGATATATCATAGACAGAATTTCAAATTTGATGCTTGCTTCTACATAAAAATGTAATAATATATACATCAAAAAAATGTAGTAAATATATTGGGAGAAAATACTAATTAACACAACAGTACTATCCAGTGTAGGGGAAGACGACACATTGTTAACAAGGTCACTTTATTGACCCTCATTACTTTAGAGCAGTGAGATAAAAGGGGAAAGTACCCATTTTGGTTCTTTGAAGTGGGAGACTCATTCTAATAAACAAGGAAGACTAATTAATCCCAGCTATCATTGGTAAGAATTGTAGGGAGAGCCATAGATTCATGAACACGTAAATCATAAAATATTTATGTGCAACATGTGTTGTGTATATATGAGTGAAAATACACGCACACATAAATATACATACACACATACATGCATGCATGCGTTCATGCATATCTCTGGGTTTGCATTTGTATATGTTTGGAAACAAGTGACTTTGGCATTTCATTACATTATCAAAAACATGCTATAAGCCATATCAAGGTATTGTAAGGCTTCCTAGCTGAGTCAATGTTGTTGCTGTTACTGATGATGATGATGTTGATGGTGATGATTTTAATGTTAGTAGGGGTAACTCCACCTCCAGCTTGTTTCAATTAATATTGAATTCCATAATTAACTATGCTAATAATTAAGCAATTAATATTTTTTCCTTATCTGTAACAAGTATAATGAATAAATTTAATAGAAGGTTGTATATCAATAGGAGATTACTTCAATTTTAATTTTGGGAGGTAAAAATGGGGCAAAAAAACTGTGATATCTTCTACCTGAATGATTGGATGCTTACATCATGCAGAAATAAGGAAAAAAAAAGAAAAAATAGAAATAGTCTCAAACTGAGAATTAAAACCAGTTCCTTGATTTGGGTGCCTGAAAGCTTACATTGTACAAGACATTTCCATAACAACAATATTTAACATTGAACCACGATTAAAAATTTGATACTGTATTCTGTAGATCTCCCTCATCACAATTAAATGAGAAAATATAAAATAATAATGAACTTATTGTTTACAGTGCTCAGGTGCACTACAACTCACCAGAAAATGTAGCCAAAAGTGCATAAACAGTCCATGAAATAATGCATAGGAAGTGAGTCGTTGAAAGAAAAAAGAAAAAGGGGTAGGTATCAGGTTTATTGTTGTTGGTGAATTTTGGGAAGCATGGAAGTTTTCAGAAAGATATTGTGTCTCAACAGCTAACAACTAATGTGAGTAGTTTATTCTATGCTTCAACAAATCTGAGTGTGAAAAAAATTAGAAAAAATATTAGAATCAAATCATTCACAGGTTCTGATAACGAAACCATTCCCTCAAGACACTGATTTCAGTCCAAGAAATGCTGAAACCATGATAGTCATGTTTCTAGAGCAGAAGTCAGCAACAAAGTGGACCAATTTTCTGTGGGCCTCAGACTTTTTTGTAAAATAGTTTTTTTTTTTTTTTTTCAAATGCCATGTCTTCCTAAGTCATTGAGCAGTTGATGGCTCTTTGATAAATTCTGTGCGTCAAGATTTCTTAAATTTTTGCTTATATAAGCAAGCATTGCCAGTGATAGAAATAGACAGGGGATAGCAGGAATATAAGATGTAGGGTTTCATTATAATTATTTAACCTCCACTTTTCATGCAGGCATAGGTTAAATAGTTTGACTGGGGCTGGCAAGCCAGAAGACTGTGCCAAACTGTCTGCTTTGGCAGAAGACCCTGCCTCTACTGAGAAGGGAGCAACATTGAGAGAAATAGTCTTGTGCCAAGTGATGAAAAGTTAGAGTATGGTATAGGGAGAAACCAAGTAGTCTTGCAGTAGAGAAGGACATGGCTACTCCAGTAGGAAAAAGAGGAGAGATATATGTGGACCAGTATAACAGTATAGTCTTCTTTTGGATATGTCTATAATATCTGTGTATAACTGCAACCCTGTTCTATATAGATATACGCAGTAAATTAATGTGGATCCTGTTGAAGTTTCATACAAAGTCAGCTACTAATCAGAGCTAAAGAATGTTAAAATTAAGTGAAAGCTTAGTTTTTGGTATTGTCCTGTATGTAAGGTTGCCATAAGAGTCTTGTCAGATATTGCAGAGTATATAACTTTTCTAATACTCTGCTCTTCTCACTTCTCTCAATGAACATTTAATATACTCAATATAGTTTTTGTAACTATAGAGATCGGTAGTCCAAAATAAGATGGGAAAAAACAATGTTGTTTGTAAACATTGCTTTATTGCAAATCCTAAAGTAGTAATATGAAGAAGAAAAAATGTTAATAGCCACAAATTAATTACTTGAATCAGTTGTAAATCTCTCACCAAATTGGAGCCATTGCCCTGATTGCAGACATCACTGCCATGAGATAAATGATTCTTTTTAGTCACTAAGTCATTAATTTTCCTATTTTTGGCCATTTTCTGAGAGGGGGGAACTATTCAAAATGATATACAATACTTGGCAAATGTACAGTTCTCAATCAAATGTGTGTGTGTGTGTGTGTGTGTGTGTGTGTGTGTGTGTGTGTGTGTGTGTGTGTGTGTGTGTATGTGTATATATATATAGGCTATTATCATGGAGAGGAGTGGATTCAAAAGACACTGGGTAATTGTTAAGGGTGCAACTTTAAGATAGGACACATGCCAACAAGGCATTGTTCTACATATTCCGCGGATAAAGAAGGTCAATGTAGATGAAAACATTCATTCTTTTTACTTATTTCTCTTTCCATTTCTCAGACTATCATTTGCAGTAGCTGATGATGTTGCAGACGTCATTTTTTTGATAACAACAAATTGATAATGATCCAAAAGGAGACCCTAATACCATAACAATGCATTTGTTTGTCATTGATGAGCAAGAAAAATGTACACGTCTTTATTTTAGAAAAGCAAAAAAATATAAATGTCTATATTTTTCTTGCTCTTCTATTTTTGTGTTCCTCCCCCACCGCACCCCCGAAATATTTTCAAACTTATTGGAATATGTTATATGGCAATATTTCTGCAAAGAAATATGGCAATTTTCAAAATAATAAAAATGCTAGAGCAATTCAGTAAAATTACCTGTAACTCTGCTATTGATTGGTATAATAAGCTAAGGTTTGGAGTACTATTTAGGTTCTAAGATAAAAAAAAAAAGATTACAATGGAATGTCTGTGGGTTGGTAACATATGTGACCACAGGCAGTCTTGAGTGGCATGTTGTATGGTATGCAAAGAGTTTCAGACAAGCTTAGACAGATAAAAAAAAGTTGGAAGCTATATTTACCAACTCAGACACAAGAACTTCATTGAATCTTTTATTTTATCTAAATTTGTTTTGTTTTTTTCATCTTCATATTATTATTATGGAGACTAATTTTTTTCTTTTCTTGCTAATTAAGAGTAAATTAGATGTAAATAATGTTTATTTATCTGAGGACCATATCATATATTTTGGGGATTCTTACACATTGGACATCCATAATTCAGAAATATTATCAACAAACCAATGTAGGAAATAGGATATATTGCCCAAGTAGTCTTACTCCTTACACCATCCATGGACTGGATGTGAATTAAGAACTGGAAGTTATCCAACTCTTAAGAAAATAATTTATCATTAGGTGTCTGATTTTCTTACTTCATAATACTTATGCTATTAAACCCACATAAACTGAAGATAACAGACCAAGGATATTACATGTCTAGTAATACAACACACTGAATGTAGCAAGATTTGAACTCATGATCTTATGGAAAAGTCTAGCAATAATAACCATACAAACACCTTTTTTAATACATTCCTCTTTAGGGAATAGAAAGAGATTGCCAATGCTTAACCCAAAACAAAACACTCTTGTTAAAGAGAAATGATCAATCACCAACTATTTAGTGTTGGAGCTACAATAAAATGTACCCAGGATATACTATAAAGTTGGTGTTGTGGAGGGCATTCAGTCATAGAAATCAGACTAAAAATATAACTACAAGCAAGATGCTGAGCCCACCACATACAAGCCGTCAATGAGTGCAGTAACTCTAAATAACAACAAACTCAGATCATGTTGATCCATCCATTTTATACCAACATAGGCATAAAACAATGAGGATGAAAGATGATTGTATTTTTAATGTGATGGACTAATAATTTATTAACCCTACAGGCATAACTTGAAGTCAGAAAGTTGATTTAGCAATACCAAATGACAATTAATTTAGTCTTGTTTTTTATCATAATCACCTTCCCAACTAAATTATTTAAAAGAAAGGTCATCTATTTTGTAGAATAATTTCAACCAGCACCAAGAGTTGCTGCTGGTTGAGTCTACAGCATGTCGGGTCTAGCTAGGGTTTCACATTAGACCATGAGAACTTTCAACAAAAAAGCTGTCAAATCTTCCTCAAATCATAACTTACCATCATTAAAAAAATAAGAAAGATGCATTGAATAATAGGCCTCTAGAAATATTATGCCAAAAGATAAAAATAACAGGGTTGTCACAGCTGAAATGCTTTTCATTATAGGCTTATACAATAAGGATTGACTTAAACAGTAACAACACTGAACATGCCTCCACGCTAGAAATAGTAACCAAATAACTCGCCTCAAATCACAATCCTCAATATTTTTCTTCTTACTTGAAATTTGGGGTTGAAAGGGCTAGCTGATAACATCAACTCCAGTGCCCAGCTAGTACTCATTTTAGTGACCTTGAAAGGATGAAAGGCAATGTCAAACTCAGTAGAATTTGAACTAAAGGGTTGGAGAAATAACAGAGCATCTGGTTCAGTGCCGTAACAATTCTGCCAACTTGCCGCCTTAACACAATCCTCAATATATAAAAAGAAAACACTGAAAGTACACATTGGATAATGTCATCCTAGATACATAATGTCTAAGTAAAAAATGGGATTGTCATGAACAGAATTTCTTTGATCAGAAGTCTGATTTGGGCAGAGCTGACATGAAACTTAAACAGCCACAACAACAACAATTTCTTAAGAGATTGCTTGAAGGGAGTATGAAAGCCTAATTTAGCAACAATGCTTCAGATATGATTACAAACCGAAATGATTACAAAACAAAAATAATTATGCTATATTTGTTCAATAATAAAGCGCTAACCATAAATATAATTTCACACAGCACTGACCATTTCCAATATAGAATCGACAAAATACAATGTCAAATCCATCTCTCCGCTAACGCAATTATGTTCAATTAATACACTATGATTACTGCTACCTCAGCAACTAATACCATCACCCTATGGCAACAACCACATCTACTATATATATACAACTGCCAACACCACCAGACAGTGCAACAACCACTACAACTATCACTAACACCACTGGACAGTGAAATGACCACCTCTACAACTACAACCAGCACCACAAATTTCCCATGACAAAAATTACTGCAAGTATACTGTAACTATAACCAACACTGTGATAACTACCACCTTTACTATTACTACTACTATTATTACCACTACTACCAACACCACGCTTCCATTTCCATAACAACCACCACCACCACCACAGCCAATATGAATAACCATGGTTACGAATACTTCCACTACTACTACTACTACAATCACCCTAACCCCCACCCTCTTCTAACAAAACTACTTCAAACACTTCCTTCTACCTGTACTATTATTACCATAATTGTTGCACCAACTATTACAGTAACAACGACTGCCTATACAACTATTACCTCACCTCACACACACACTTTCAATTCACACAACACTACTACTACTACTACTACTACTACTACTACTACTACTACTCACCACCACCACAACAAAAACCAGTATTAAGGCTTGGCCCAATATATTACAAAGATTTTATTCTATTTTTACATATCTATACACATACACATATGTAATACATACATACATACATACACATAATACACACGCACACGTGTGTATGTGTGTGCACGCGTGTGTGTGTGTATATATATATATATATATATATATATATATATATATAGATAGATAGATAGA
The DNA here is from genome assembly GCF_046866305.1 of Octopus bimaculoides. Classification (NCBI taxonomy): domain Eukaryota; kingdom Metazoa; phylum Mollusca; class Cephalopoda; order Octopoda; family Octopodidae; genus Octopus; species Octopus bimaculoides. Next base: position 62,002,453 of record NC_142939.1, on the reverse strand, counting down.
TACACACACACACACACATACACAGACATATATCTATTTACATCCATTTAGCTCAACATTTATTTATGTCAAAACCAAACCAGCCTTTTTATGTTAATCAATATCAATAAAACCGGCCTCAAGTTTCATAACATTGTACAAAAACTATAGAAATTACCTTTTATTGATATTTTGTTTTTTGGTGGGGATGGGGGCCTCCTGGTTTTTTCTTTTTCTTTTTTTTTTTGTCTTTTTCCTTTTCTTTCTTGCCCTGCGTCACTGAATTCCAAAATTAACTGGAATTTCAGTCCTCTACCCCTACCTCAACCCCACTCCAACTCACCCCATTATTTTTTATTCTGACCATATCGCATTCCTAAATCAGTCAACCAGTTAAACAAGCTTTGGCTAATTAAAAAATCGTACTGTTACCTTTTGCATACGTAGATGGGCTTATTTTGTTTGTTCAGTTTGGGTTGTTTTTTGTTGAATTCTTTGTTGGGTTTTTTTTTTCTTTTTTGGTAAATTGGTAGGGGCAAAATAAATAATTATAATAATTGCAGGAATATCTATCACTGGTCAGAAATTTCTGAACTAATGGAATCTAAAATCTACTGTTACCTATTTCATCTTTCATGTGTATGTCGCGCTCTCTCATGTTTATCATATATATATATATATATATATATATATATATATATGTATGTATGTATGTATGTAAAGGAATGGGGATTTGGAATCCAGGCTGGTACCTTATTAGCATTCTAATATAATGCAAATCTGGCTAACCACGTCAAATGATAAGAAGGAATATACAGAGTCTTAATTCTTTATCTTGAACAATATATATAAATATATATATATAAGTCAGTAAATAGTGGGGTTGTGTTACCCGCACGTGGAGAAATAATAGGAAAATGAAAAATAATAATAAGGCAGAATGCTAAACCGGAAACATATTTTAATAAAGATTTCTCTAACCGGCTTTCATTGCGAAGCAAATTTTCAAGAAGAGGGAGAATGAAAATGTTTTTTACAAAGAAGTACAAAATGAAGAAAATAATATATAAAATAAATAATATATAAAAAAAATAGATATACCAATACATTATATTGTCTTTGAGCTTTTGAAGTTCAATGGTAATTCATGTATATAATGGTTTGAAAAATGAGGATGCATGAGAATTGAAAGTTGTGTTAGGTTTAAAAAAGGGGTTAAAAGTTTGTGTTAAGCAGGAAGTGTGGTGTCAAAACAGGAAGTGTGTGTAAGGGGAGACAAATCTTTTTAGTTGGAGTTATGAACTCTTTTTTTCAACAGGAAGTTTATATCTGTTCCTAGAGAAATAAGGTCACTGAGGGGTATGTGTGTTAAGAAATGGTTGGAATTTCTCTATGAAAAGATTCTCCTTGTTGATTCTTTCTTGTGCGGAGATTCTGTCTTTACATTGATAGAAAGGGAATATAAGGAATTTAGGGTTTTTGTTTCTGGCGCAAGAGTCTATATGGCCACTGAGTGGAATTTGGCGGTATTGAGGGAGATTTATTTGTTCTTTATGGACTGCTACTCTTCTACGCAACGGGAGGCTCGTTTGTCCGATATAGAAGTTTTGGCAACCTGCGCATGTGAGGACATAAAGGAGGTTACCAGAGGAACAAGAGAAATTGGTTTTGATTTTAAACTTTGTTCCTCGTTTGAAGGTAAATTCAGAACCTTCAAGTAGGTAGGGGCAGGTACCACAATTAGGGCGTGCACATTTTTTAACTGATGGGGGTGGAAGTGGTGTATGTAGTTTGGCATTGGTTAATAGTGTTTTCAAAGATTTGTGTTGCTTTTGCATTTAAGGACTTTGTGTGTATTGATGATATTGTTCATTTTCGGGTCTGTGGTGAGTAAGGGGAGGTTTTGTTTGATTGTGGTGTATGCTTCGATGTTTTTGGGGTTGGGTGTGGTATTGTGTTGGTTGGTTTTTAGTGTGTTTTTGTCAAGTTCCTTGGCATGTTTTATTCCAAGATCTATGAGTGTGGAGGGATATTGGCATTGTAATACTGTTTTTTTGAGGTCTTGTAAGCGTATTTCTCGAGTGGTTGGGTCAGAGACAATGGTGCAAATTCTTTTAGCTAAATTAAAGGGGATATTTATCTTGATGTGTTTTGGGTGGCATCAGCTAAAAAGGAGGTATTGTTGTGAGTCTGTAGGTTTGTGGTAGATGTCGGTTGTGATTTGGTTATTAGGTGTTTTTATAATTAAGAGATCAAGATATATATATATACACACACACACACACACACAGAGGACTCATCTGATTTCAGTGTATGAAGGTCCAACAGCCTGTAGCTGTTACACTACCTACACAGATAATTTGTTTTCAGAGATGAAAGCTTGTGTAGACCCTGCAGCACACAGATAGCAAAATGTTGATGCAAATGTTTGCCACAAACTCAAAGGACAACATACCTGTCGCCTTTAATGTAACCTACAGGTGGAATCAGTATGATACAGAGTACAACAAAGCTAGCCGTTTGTAATCTATATGTTGGGCTTCCACACAGTTTCCATAATAAAATGAACTTTTGCAAGACGCCATGCAGTGAGAATTGAACTTGGTACTCATGATTGCAAAGAATTTCTCAGCCAGGCTTATATACTCGCACACTTTGTGTATTACGCATAAGATTATATTTCAATTTATTTTTACAGGTACAGGAATGGCTCTGTGGTAAGAAGCTTGCTTCCCAACCACTTGGTTCTGGGTTCAGTCCCACTGTGTGATACCTTAGGCAAGTGTATTCTACTACAGCCTTGGGCCAACCAAAACCTTGTAAGTGGATTTGGTAGAGAGAAACTGAAAGAAGCCTGTCGTGTGTGTGTGTGTGTGTGTGTGTGTGTGTATGTATTTGTCCCCAATTACCACTTGACAACCGTTGCTGGTGTGTTTACATCCCAGTAACTTAGCAGTTCAGCAAAAGTGTCCAATAGAATAAGTACTAGGCTTTAAAAAAATAATTACTAGGTAGATCCATTTGACTAAAAATACTACAAGGCAGTGCTCTGGCATGGCTGCAGTCTAATGACTGAAATAAGTAGAGAATAAAAGATATCCAAACAGATACATTTTATATGCAAAATAAGGTAGAGAAGATACTTTAATCTTTCCAAGATCCTCACAACCTATCTGGTGCTGGTGCTACAATAAAATGCAACCCCAGGAGACTCAGAATGGTTAGCAGTAGGAAGGGCATACAGCCATAGAAAACATTCTATAAATGGTAAAACATGCCCCCCCCCCACACACACAACCCATTGAGATGGTCAATAACTCCAAATAAAAACTAACTTGTTTGTGATCACCAATCTAACCCATGCTGTGTATAAAATCAGACATGGTGGTAGTGGTGATGAAGATGACGATGGTGATGAGGATGATGATGATGGTGATAATGTTGAAAATTATGATGCTGAAGATTATGATGATGGTGGTGGGGTGACAGTGGTGGTGGCGGCAGAGATGATAACAGTGAAGAAAATGAATATGAAGATGATAATGAAAATGATGGTTATGATGATGTGCTTGAAATAGAGCAATCATGTACACTCACATATTTGTAATGTCCTATTTGTTGCCCATAAGGCAAATGAAGAAATTAGTTCTCATAAGAGACAGAGACATGAGCATCGTAAGAGATATAGCTTTTTTTCCTTTTTCCCTCCTGTCTTCCTTCAGTGATGACATTAGCCCCTTAACATGACTGACTAGACAAGAATGTTAATGAGCTGGTCCACTCATTAAAAGAAATTGTTACAGACAATTACAGAGAGTATGCGAAGTATAAGGAACAATTTTGAATATGGTTGATTTGACAGATAACCTTGACAGATGGTTCAGCTTGCATTGTTAGGTTATTTATTGCATGAAACAATGGCCATTCTTTTCTCAGATTGGTGAGAAGTAGCACAGCAGCTCTAACTAGCCCTTTGGAACTGAAAGATGTGGCTCATTTCTTCTGGGACCATTTTATTTCGAATGTTATCTACTTGACAGGTGACCAAGACCTTTCGCAATATAACGTGCTTGTGTAGACTTGTCAAGCCAAATGAGACAGTAGTCATGGCCGATACCGGTGTCAGGTCAATGGCACCCATGCCAGTGGCACATAAAAAACATCCACTACACTCTCAGAGTGGTTGGCAGTAGGAAGGGCATCCAGCCATAGAAACCATGCCAAATCAAACTGGAACCTGGTGCATCCCTCCGGCTTACCAGTTTTCAGTCAAACCACCCAACCCATGCCAGCATGGAAAACAAACATTAAATGATAATGATGATATATATATATTCCATTATCCTGTAAAGCAACATTACTAATACATATACATTCTGATTGAATTGACCGTGTGTTGACATGTATCTCCTTACGACAATGTAAACTTCATTTAATCAAGATACCCTTGGCCTAAAGAGTAGCCTGCAGTATACACCTAGCTTGGATATTTACCACTTTGGAGGTTCTGCTCACTATGAAACGTATGTAGCCCAGATATTATCTACTCCATTCCTTAACTCATGTGTGCGTATAAATGAAAATGTGTTTGTATATATGTACACATACACATCTAAACGTGTGCACATATATATATATATATATATATATATATTTATATATGTGTGTGCGTGTGTGTGTGCATACACATAAACACACACTTATATAGCCAGTATATATATATATATATATATATATATATATATATATATATATATGACATGTATGCATGTGCACAGGATTTTTTTCTTTCTTTTTTTTTTTGTTTATTTTGGGATATTTTTCCATTTTGAAAGCAAACAGCACTTGTATCTTTTTCCGGCACACCTAGAGTGGGAGATAAAGATAACAATGTAAAATTGATAACAGATCTCTTGTGGGAGTTAGCAGTTGAAGAGGGGGTGGGAAGAGGCAGAGAAGGATTGAGAAAAATCATTGTGTTTAGTATTATTCAAGAGTACCCTTGAATAAGTTGTAGTAGTAAGCATGTAGATATTAGAGTTTATACTTTAATATATTTTGCTAAACTTGCAAAGTTTTGTGTTTTTAGAAGAATGATTCATTCTAATAACAATCTAGGGTATTTATATTAATAGAATTAGGGCCAGCAGCCATTTTTGGCTTCTGTTTCTAGGACTGATTCTTTAAAACAATATACCATTATTCTGTAAAGCAACATCATTAATATAAGTGTAGATGATATTGTTTTTGCAGATCCTGCAATCTTCTATGAGATTTATGAAAATATATTCCATCCATTTCTTCAATTGTTGCTCAAAGGGTAAGCTTTGTTTACTGCTATTGTGCTGAATGAACATCAGGTCATATCAAAAGTTGTATCTTGGAAACTTCTACACCCTAATAGCAGACAAAGACTACTCAACTATATTGATGTCATTGACAGAAAAAAAACAACATGGACTTGAAGACCTACCAAAGATAATGAGGCAGGGGCGGTTCTGATATGGCATGATGAAATACATCTTGGCCGCAGAGGAAGAAGAAAGCATTTGCTGTGACAAGCAATTTATTCAGTAGGGTGGTGAATGTATTTGATGTGTTGTGTGGTTGGTGCTATGTGTTTCAGAGTCAGATGGTTACTGTGCATAGTATACAAAGTGTAGTACTGGAACTCGCACTTAATTGGAAAGACTTTCATTGTAGTGTCATCAGCACACAGCAGGTGTACAATACATAACGACAACAAAGGTGATGAACGGATAATCATTATCATGTCAGATAAAATGCTTAGCAACATTTTTCCCATCTAAGTTCAACTGCCATCAAGGTTGACTTTGCCTTTCATCCTTTTGGGCTGATAAAATGAGTACCAGTTGAGCACTGGGATTGATGTAATCAACTAGCCCCTTCCCACAAAAAAAAAAAAAAAAAATCAGGCCTTATGCCCATAGTAGAAAGAATTATTATTATTATTTAGCAAGCTGGCAGAATCATTAGGACACCAGGCAAAATGCTAAGTGGTAAGTCGTCTGTCTTTATGTTCTGAGTTCAAATTCTGTTGAAGCCGAGTTTGCTTTTCATCCTTTTGAGGTCGATAAAATAAGTACCAGTAGAATACTGGGGTTGATGTAATCAGCTAGCCCCTTCCCTCGAAATTTCAGGCCCTGTGCCTATAGAAGAAAGGATTATTATTACTACTACTACTACTACTAACATAGGCACAAAGCCAGAAATTTGGTAAGGAAAAACGGTTATGTTGGCCCCAATATTTGACTGGTGATAATTTTCATGGCTTGGTAAGGACGAAAGGGTATGCTAACCTTGATGAGATTTGAACAGCAAAGAGGCATAACTAAAATACAACATGACATTTTGTCGTGCAACACTATTGATCCTGCCAACCACCACCACCCTTCATAATAGCAATTACAACATATCACTAGAAACCAATGAGATTTAAAATAAAATAATAAAAGCAAAAAAAACATAAATGATGTTAGCGTTTTATCACTTTTCTTTCTTTCTATCTTTCTAGCAAAGGTATTGGAGTAAATTCCTTAAATCATTAAAACAGATTTCCTTTCCAATAGCAACAAATAGCAATAAGATGTTAGAGATGATGATGACGATGATGGTGATGGTGTATTGTCATTGTTATTGATATTGTTATTACTGCTGTTTTGTTACTGTCGCAGTGAAATGATCTCATCAAAAGATGACTTTAAGAGGGCTGCTGCTGCTGATGATGATGATGATGTTCATAGTGTTGATGTTGTTGTTGTTTTAGCTTCAGTTCTTGTGTAAGTCTATAGAAACATTTACCACAGACTGCTTAATTTGTCTAGAAAAATGCAAAAAACAAGAAGAATGTAAAAGACAATGGGGAGTGGTGAGGAGAGGTGTAGGAAGCAAGTAGAAACAGTAAGAATGAATGAAGGAGAAAGTGAAGGAAGGAAAACAATAGCAGAAGAAAAGCTGAAAAGTGACTGAGAATGAAAAACATCTGAAAGAGAACGAGAGGGAGAGATGTAGGAGGATGCAGAATGAAGAGAGAGAGAGAGAGAGAGAGAGAGAGAGTAGAGAGTGAAGAGAAAGAGTAAAGAGTGTGTAGAAAGGAAAAGAATGGAAAGAGAAGGTGTGAAAAGAAAGAGAGAGAAAGTGTGGAAAAAGATGAGAGAGAAAGCGTGGAAAAAGACGGGAGAGAAAGTGTGGAAAAAGATGAGAGAGAAAGTGTGGAAAAAGAGAGAGAAAGCATGGAAAAAGATGAGAGAGAAAGCATGGAAAAAGACAAGACAGAAAACATGAAAAGAGTGGAGAAAGGGAGAGAAAACGTGGAAAGAGAGATTGAAGACAGAATAAGAAGAGAGAAAGCTTGAGAGAGTGAAAAGAAAGCATGAAAAAAGATAGAAGCAGTAGAGAAAAAGAAAGCTAGAGAAAAGCGAGAGAAAGAAATTGACAGGGTAAAGAGGACGTGGAGAGAGAGAGAGAGAGAGAAAAAGCAACAGACAGAAAAAGACAGACAAAGAGAGAGAGAGAGAGAGAGAGAGAGAAAGAGAGAGAGAGAGAGAGAAAGAGAGAGAGAGAGAAAGAGAGAGAGAGAGAGAGAGAGAGGGGGCAATATAGAGATAGAAGAATCAAAACTGGAGGTGTAGAAAATGGTGAAAGCAAAGACAGAAATAGAAAGATATAGTTTGGCGCTAGAGGGGATAGAAGTTAGAGTGATAGAAACGTTGAAGAGGAATAATGAGGAATAAAAATAGATAATGATGTAGCAGGTAATCCAATTCCACAAGAATTCCATTCTTCTTACAGTGATTTCGTTTGTTACTTGGGCTGTTATTGCTACTGTTGTAGTTTGTTTTTGTGTTGTTTTTCATTATTTTTCTATTTCTTTCTTTTCCTTTCCATCATTCTTTAATTTTTGTTTAGATTTGTTTATCTGTGATGGTATTTATATATATATATATATATTTTATTGTATTACATTTGTTATTTGGTTTTGGAAGGTGGGGGGGGAGGGGGTCGGATGTAGGTGGGAGTTGGGAGGGGGCAACGAAGCTGGTTGTATGTATTGTTTGCAAGTGGGTATCAACTTCAGAGATAACATAGGAAAGAAAGATAGCTAGATAGATGTAGTTATAATCACTGTTGTATGGTATGGTGTATCATACAGTATAGCATCATAGAGTGTGGTATGATGTAATACAGTATCATATATGGTATGATACAGTTATACTGCAATCATTGTATCACTTAAGTTTAACTATTACTGTTGTTATAATATGGTTACAGATTCTAAGGGGTTTTGCTGTGGTTAGCATATTGTAGTAGTAGCAGTAGTAGTAGTGGTGGTGGTGGTGGTACTGCAGCAAGTTGTTGTTGTTGAGTAGCTAGCTCCTAAACAGCCCTGAATAAGCAAGCCAATGATCAAAAGTGTTCTCCAGCCTTGACCAACCAGACTTTTTATCAGACATAGTGCATGTATACACGTAATACATAGACTATTGTTACAGTAGAAGTAAAGACGATGGGGAGAGTAGTAATAGTAGTAAGAAAAACTGGTATTGCATTTTGCAGTAAGTAACAGCTCTTGTTGTACGGTATGGCAGGCAGTATGTTGTGGTATGTTATGCACAGCTATGTAACGTTTTCTGTTGCTATACTGCAATGGTTGTTCTGTGTTAGTATTATTTGTACAGTACATTGCAATTGCGGAAATATCAATAGCCCCAGGTTAGCTTTGATCAAGCTAACCTGGGGCTTTATTGTATGGTTGGTTGGGTTATACTATACTCTTTTACTCATTTACTTGTTTCAGTCATTTGACTGTGGCCATGCTGGAGCACCGCCTTTAGTCGAGCAAATCGACCCCGGAACATTCTTTGGATGCCTAGTACTCATTCTATCGGTCTCCTTTGCCGAACCGCTAAGTTACGGGGACGTAAACACACCACCATCAGTTGTCAAGCGATGTTGGGGGGACAAACAGACACACAAACATATACACACACACACACATATATATATATATATATATACGACAGGCTTCTTTCAGTTTCCGTCTACCAAATCCACTCAAGGCTTTGGTGTCAACTATAATGGTGTCAACTAGAAAGACTATTGGATGTTGTTATACATCACTGGTCACCTTGCACTTCATGTTTTTAGCTTTAGCAACATGAAACGAAGTGTTCTGCTCAAGAATACAATGCACCACCCAGTCCAAGAATTGAATCCATGATCTAGTGATTGAGAGTGCAACATCTTAACCACAAGGCCATGTGTTTTCACATACACACGCATATATTTATTCACATATTAAAATGACGATTCTTACAAGACTAGTCGAGTGTAGTCTTCTTTTTGGAATCCACTCGGACAAATTTTAAAAAGTAGGAAATATGATTACTCTTGTAAGAACCAATATTTAAATAGACTTTTCCAATATCTAGCTTATTTATTGTGTACTTTATCTTAAATTGTTCTCCCAGTTATTCAGGATTTTTTTTTTTTTTTTGTAAATGAGAATGTGCATCACACACACACACACAGAGAGGGGAGGGGGGGGGGGAAGAGAGAGAGACAAAAGATGAATAAGCACTCATGTGTGACATGATAGACAGAGACACACATGGACAGATGCAATATGACAAAGTAGTTTAAATTTTATTTTGCAAACATGAGGTCAAAAGTTCCATCCTGTTATTTGGCATCTTAGCCAAATGTTATTTTCTATTGCCTTGGGGTAACCCAAAACTCTGTGAGCAAAATTGGGTAGACAGAAACAGTTTAGAATCCCGTCAGATGAATTATGCCAGTAATCCAGAAGGTCCAGTCTTGACATGCATATCAAATTGATTGCACCTAAGAATTGTTATAATTGCACATGTCTGTGGAATACTTGGTCACTTACTAATTCAACGAGCCTGGAAATTCAATTAATAAAAGAAACTACAAACTCATAGTCGAAAACTGAGGCCAATATCCATCTATACACACACACACACAGTTGTGTATATAGATGTAATACAGTAGGATTATGCTAGTATTAATATAACAGTATTAGAATTATGTAAGAGATACCAGTGGTGCATCATGCTACCATTGCTTAATATCACATGATTGACCAGACGATCGCTTTGGACAATGCACTTTGGATCATTTCAGCTTTTGGATGATGCCACATTGCTAGTTAGGAAAGCAGACCAATGTTCCCCCTGCTCAGAGAACTAGTCCATCACAGGAGTAATCCATTTACAGCTGAGTAGACTAGTCCATTTACAGCTGAGTAAACTGTAGCAACATGAAATGAACTGTTTTGCTCAAGAACACAATGCACAGCCTGGAAATCAAAACCAGAATCTGACAGTTATAAGTGCAACACACCTAACCTCTAGGCCACACACCCGAACTGCTGAATATACTGTTGTAAAACTCTAGGAGCAGTAGTGTGTTAAGTACTGCTGTGTTACTGATTTTCTTTCGATAATGATGATAAATAAAGGGAAAAAGTTGTGCTATGTAGTATAGTACTCTATGACTTTAATTTTATTTCAGTAACAAAGCAAACAACATATATTGTAGTACTGTCAAGCCATCGAAGAACACCTCTTCATGATTGCTCAAACTATTAGAAATAGCAGCCAAGTTTCCCTAAAGATCACAACCTGCTATCTCAAAAAAAAACGGGATGCAAAGTACACAGAGAATGTAGTACCAAATATAATTGTGTGTGATAAAAAAAAAATGCAAAAACACAGGCTGATCAGAGCTGGAATTGCTTGATCAACCATAGGACTAAATAACTAATTTAGTAGTGTCAAGCTAATGAGGAAATCTCTACGCGGTCACTTTGACCTGCTAGAATCAGCTGTTAAATCTCTCTATCTCTACTCACATGTCTGCACAACTTGCAATCTGGGGTAAAAAAAAAAAACAACTTATTCGCATCATAGTGTTGTAGTAGTATCATAGTATGAAAGTAGACAATGCTACAGTTGAGACAGCTCTACAGTACAAATATAGTGACACACTAGTATTACACTATAGTAGTGCTATTGGACTGGACCAATGTTGCTGCACTTGACTAGTGTTGTTGTGCTAAACTACTACAGGCTTATCACCAACTTTCTGAATACTGATGGTCTGGAACCTTTTATAATCTGCTCTAATTTACAAACAGGAACTTCAAATTCTTGTGACCACCAGACTAGTTTACTAGTACCATGCACAGTATGGTGTTAATAAATTTGTAGTATTTATACTAATGAAGGTGCTGAGCTGGCTGAATCAGCAGCATGCTGGGCAAAATGTTTGGTGGCATTTTGCCCATCTTTATGTTCTGTGTTCAATTTCTGCCAAGGTACACTTTGCCTTTCATCCTTTCAGAATCAATAAACTAAGTACCAATTGAGTACTGGTGTCAATGTAATTGACTTAACCCTTCCCCAAAAATTTTAAACTGTTATTTATACTAATTGTTATTTATACTTCATTTAATATTCATTTAATTTAAAGTGTGTTGAACAAGGTAACCATGCCTGGTTTGGAAAAAATTCAATAAACCAGAAAGGCTTTAGAACCAAAGATTCTAAAAAAAATTGATGTTGTACTGGTATTGCTGGACTGAAGTCGTGTTACTGCTCTAGACTGGAATCACTATATCAGACAAATGTTGTTGGATTGAAGAAAGGTTACTGTAGCGCTCTAGTATCACTACCAGGTTAGTAGTATGGCACTGCAGAAGTGTTGCTGTACTGCACTAGTGTCTCGAGTCAAACTAGTACAGTGGTGACATATGTAGTACAACACTTAATAATGATAGTGACCCTGTATCAGACTAGTGCAGTGATAAGGTGGTTATAGCATATGATAATGTTATGCTTACTAATATTGAACTAATGTCACATAGTGGATTTGTATCATGGCATTGTAGCAATGCTGCAGTTATGCAACAGTGCTGCAATAATGGCTATAATTCTTCAGTTATAATAGAACAGCGTTGCAGTAACTGAAGCAATGCCGTAACACTAAGTATTGTAGCAATAGAGTAGTGGTGTTGCAATATTCAGACAGTGAAGCAGCTATTCCTCAAGTGACGATTATCAAGTATATTTTGCAATACAGTGAATTAGTAAAGAGCTGTGGTGATAGGGTAAAAATAAATTGATACATTAAATTTGCTTTAGCTTTATTTTAATAAAATCATCTTCATAATCATCTTCATTTAATGTCCACCATTCCATGTTTGCATGGGTCAGACAGAATGTGTTGAAGCAGATTTTTCTATAGCATGATGCCCTTCCTGTTGCTAACCCTCACCTATTTCCAAGCAAGGTAATATTTCTCCATAGGAACACATGTTTTTCACAGAAGATGAGAAACAAACATTGCTAGTATAACAGTGATGGTCATTTACAACAATCATGTGATGTCAAGACAGGGGCACATACACATGCACACACACACTGCGTGTATATGTGTTTTAGTTTCCATCTACAAAATCCATTCACAAGACCTTGATCAATCAGGGTTAAAATAGAAGACAAACCCAAGGTGCTACACAATAGCATGGAAGGAACCTAAGCTTCTTAACCACATAGACAGGCCTGTACTGCCATCATTTCTATTCTAACATCTACTTGCATAAATTTTTATGCTGGTAAATTTTAATTTCTACTCTGGAAACTAGTAAAATTTTTGCCATTTATATTGCACTGACCTGCACTACATCATGTACCTATTTAGATTATGGTAGACAAAGCTGCTTGTGTGCTATGTAACTATGCATTCAAGTATAGTTATGTTCCAGTGACAACATAAATATAAATCATCCAGCCAATAGGTTGATATTTTGGGGTGCTGAGCCAAATACAAAAGATTTAAAAAGGCAGAAAAAAAAAGATTCAAGCCACAATGTAGTGGTTTCAGGTTGTGAGCTAGTCACTACAATAGGGCATGTTGACCCTACTTAACACAAATCTCAGGCTCAGCTGACTCCAGCTGATAATATCTGATTTGGGTCCCTGTCCATTGTTGCAGAGTCCCAGTTATAGCTTCATTGTTTTGTGAGGCAGAGACCAGGGAATCTGGAATGGAGTCCCTTAGGTAGTTTGATGTCCTTTTGGTAACTCCTGTAGCCAAAATAGTGTCAAATGTACTGTTCTACAGTTTTTGGACTACACCAAAGACAAGGGAGTTGTTCCAGTATATGAGCAACCCAGAATCTACATATACCCAACCCAGGTTTGCACTCAAGACATATTACTTCAGTGCTGTTTTGAAAAGCAGCAGCAACAGCACAGAAAGGTGTTGCCCCTACAGAGTTGGCATGCAGTCAAACCTTAAGCGATCAGTGATGCAAAACACCATTGTCTCTCAATATAGACAGATGCCAAAGAAGAATGCACAATGACTTGTCAAAAGTAGGAGGTGAAAAGACAGTGCCACTGATTATGATACTTTCCCCAATAAACATACAAGAGTATTTTAAGTTACATTGCTACACACCCTTTAATGAACAATGCTTAAAAGATAACCAATATTTAAACTGTACAACTAGGTAACATAATATCAGTCCAAATATAAACTCATATTCAACAAAGATGAATGCTAAATCCACCCACTTGGCTAAATCTGATTTTAAGTCTCTTACACACACACACACACACACACACACACACACACAGTAGGACACATGATATATGAGTGCGTGAACAGCAGATAACATTCAAGTCTCATTTCGAAACATAAGACAAGAGCTATTGTTACTCTTTTAAAAGACAATCTGTTCTAAAGTAAAATAAAATAAAAACAATTTGTCTCGTAGATATCTTTGGAAAAGGAAAAGCAAAAAGAAAAAAATGGAAAACAAAAATAATTAATAGATAAGTTAAAAATGAATACCTTGGAGGATGGTGAAACAGAAAATAAGATTAGAAATAGACAATAAGGTAATTCATTTAAATGCTATCAAAATATTTGGATATTTTAATAGTATTTAAATCTTATTGGAATTTAAGTTATCAGATTATTGAACTCATTGATTTATGCATTTCTTTATTCATTTATATATATTAGCATTTTGTTGTTCATTTGACGTTATTAGCAGAAACTGTTTGAAATTCAATAGTTTGGATATCAGAATTTCCAAGTATTTTAGGTTCACTAATGCCTGGAATCTTTTCATTTTTTTTATTAAATTTGCTGGTTAAAATTGAACCTGGAACAAGTTAGTAAATAGAGGATAAAACCAAAATGTTGCTCACCTATCAATCAATGGCCATGATTTCTATCATGATCATCATTATCAGCATTATTATTATCATCATCGTTTAAAGTCCATCTTCCATGCTAGCATGGGTGGGACAGTTCCACAAGAGCCAACCAGGCCGAAGCCTGCATCAGACTTCTGTGACTGTTTTGGGAAGATTTCTACAGTTGGATGCCCTTTCTAACACCACCACTCAGCAGAGTGGACTTAGTACATTTTACATGGCACAAGCACAGGTAAGGTCAGTTTTGGCAAGATTTTTACAGTTGCCCTTCCAAACTCCAACCACTTTACAGTGTGGACTGGGTGCTTTTAAGTGGCACCTGCACTGATAGGACCACCAAGTACTTGCAAGACATAAGAAAAAATACATTACTATTATTGAGCCAGCAACTGGCAGAATCATTGGCAGAAGCTTAATGGCATTTGTTCCAGCTTAATGTATTAAGTTCAAGTTTGGCCAAAGGTTGGCTCTGCCTTTCATCCTTTTGAGAGTTGATATAATGAGTATCAATTGAACACTGGGGTCATTGTAATGAACTACCACTTCTCCAAAAATGTCAGGCCCTGTGCTTATATTAGACAGGATTATTATTATGGTTATTATTATTATTATTATTCAGTAGTTTTATTTTTATAACATGCTTTCACTTCACTACCGAGCGCAGCTCTGTGCGCCTTGGGTATGTGCTGTGGTGCTCTTATGTTTACTGTATTGAAAGTGTTTTGCGTAGAATGTGTGCAGTACCCAGTAGTGCAATTTTCTGTATGTTATATATATTTGTAAGTCCTGGTGTTTTTGTTATGTATTTGTCTGAATATTTTTTTATTATACCTAAGGCACCTACTATGATAGGAATTGTTTCTGTTTTTAGATTCCACATTCGAGTTATCTCTATTTCCAGGTCTTTGTATTTTGAAAGTTTTTCCATTTCTTTTAGAGAAACGTTGTCATCTGCTGGTATTGAAACATCAATTAGAAGGCATTTTTTTCCTTCATGATCTTTGACAACTATATCTGGTCTATTTGCCTTAATTTCTCTATCTGTGTGTATTGGCATATGGTAGAATTGTTAACTTGTTAGAAAAAAATGTTTAGTAACATTTCTTCCAGATTCTTTCTGAGTTCAAATTCTGTTACGGTCAACTTTTCCTTTCTTCCTTTCAGGGTTGATAAAATAAGTACCAGTCAAGCATTGAGTTTGATGTAATCAACTTGCTCCTCCCCTCCCAACTTGCTGGCCTTGTGACAAAATTTGAAACCATTATTATTACCTCCACCTTAGCAAAGGCAGAGGTATTGTTTTCAATAATGTTTGTTTGTTTGTCCATGGACAAGATATTTCAAGAACTGCTGGATGGATTTGGATGAAATTTTCAGGGATGTTTGATCTCATGACAGGCACGAACTCATTAGATTTTGGGATCGATCCAGTACCGGACAAGGATTCTGGATTACTTTTCCATTTAAAAAAAATTTTTGAGAGTGGTTGGGTTCATTTTTTATATTCTCATTTGTGAGAGCTGTCGAGTTTATTTCAGATATTCGCATTTTAAAAATCATCTCCAGCCAATCGTTGAGAGGACACTGATGTTGCCATGGCAGAGGTTTGCGCTCTGAGTGCTCGTTATTATTATTATTATTATTATTATTATTATTATTATTGCAGGTGCTCTTGGATAGAGGTGTAAAATGTGAAATACTGACAGAACTAGATGATACTGCATTAGCCCACCTGCAGGAAATAGGTACTTATTTTCTGAATTAGGTTTTGGGGTTTTTTTTTAACCGATTTTCTCTGGTCCAGAATATGCATTCAAATAAACGCATACACATACAAGCATGCATGCACAAACTGCTATATAATGACAATGATAAAAGAAAACAAACCAAATTGAAGATGAAGACGAATAACATTCAACAAAAATGAGCAGGAACTTTTTTTAGACTTTTGAAGTTAAAAGTGTTTGGGAAAAATCATTTTAGGAAAAATTATTAAGATGTCAGAGAGAGGGGCAGAGAGAGAGAAGTACAGAAGATAACTTTAACATAGAAAGCAAATACAGTGTCTGACTGAGAGGCGTTGGGGTGGGGTGGGGGCAAGAAAGGGGGAATAAGAGATTAAGAAAGAGTGAGGGGAGAGAGGAATGTACAGTCATGAAGTTAATCTTCATTCATGAAATAGTCAAAAAAAGGAGTACAAACAAATACACTAACTACAGTTTCATTCATGACAATGGGAAATTTTCCAGGGAAACCTTCTGCATGAAGAATAGTTAATAGTAGTATAAACCTAGTTAATGTAATAAGCCAATGAGAAGGACTAAAATTAATTTGAACTCACTTTTCCTTTCCTCCACCACTTAAACATTTATCTTTTACTTCCTTCTCTTTTTCTATTTCTCCTCATTTGTCCACTGCTTTTTCTTCCTCTCTCGTTTCATTATCTCCATTTGCTTTTCTTTATTCACTATATTACACCTTCTTTGCAACCACATTGCTTCACCAAAGAAACGATTATATATAAGACTTGGAAGACGATTTTCCTAACAGGGTGATGAATCCAAGTAGGTGAAACTTCAGAGTCACTGCCAACTGTTCCTTTTTAAAAATTATATAAGAAAACAGGTGAATGTTTAGTGTCTTCATGTCTTCACATAAACAACATTTGAGTGGTGGTTAGTTCATGTTTATGCATCTTGTAAACAAGTCCTGTATTTTGGCAGCTTCAATATGTGAAGCCCAGTGGAATAAAAGTACCTTACTTGAAAACATAAGGGTTGGCAACAGGAAGGGCCTCCAACCATAAAATACCACCTCAAAAAGTTTCTTCCAAGCCATATTGATAGAAAAAAAGCAGACATAAAAATGACAATGGTGATGATGACAATGATATACACATGAAAATGTGCTAAATTTTGAGCTTGTACACAGTTCAAAAATTAATTTGACCTCCTCATTTCTTGACATAGAAAACATGCCAAAGCTGACACTGGAGCTCAGAATAGTCTCGTGGCTTACTAAATCCTGTTAAACTACCCAATCTATGCCAGTATGGAAAATGGACATTAAAGGATGATACCTCAGAGTTTTTTGGTTAGCTCAGGGCTGTAGTAGAAGACACTTGCTCAAGTTGCCACACAGTGGGAGAAAAGCTAAAACCTTAGAACCATGCCAGCATCTTAATATCAGTTTAAAGCATGATTTATAATCTGTTCTTTGATTACTAGTAAAAAGCAATAGCTAAATAATTCAACAAAAAGCCATTTCAAAAATTCGATCAAATTTACTATTATATATATATATATATATATATATATATATCACACAAATAAACAAACAAAGAAGGAAAAGAGAGAGAATTGGAGATTTCTTTTAAATATATTTTTTCCATTTCTATAAGAGATAAAGTCTAATTTGAAAAGATTTACACACAGATGCATAATTTGAATAATTCTAAGTTCATTTTCTTTTGCCAACACAATCTTTGGGATTTTAAAGCTATTGGGGTCACAGATGAAAATTCCTATTGCAAACATGGTGCCAGTTCTCATACAAAGAATATTACATAACATGGCGAAATTATTTGACTGGTAGTGAAAGAAGAAGACACTATTTCAATGTTGTTGAAGAGAAACCAGCTTTAATGACACATGCTCAAGCCATTCAAATGCAATTATTCAAAATTCATAGAATAGTTTGTTTTCCAGCATAAAAACAAAACATTAAAAGCATACATAAATTCATCGATTGATATTTTCTGACTAATATTTGTTTCTCTTTGAATGTGTGCATGGATGCATATACACATGTGTATGTATATGTGTGTATACATATATATGCATACATATATACACATGCATAAGTATATACATGTATATATACACACATAGACATGCATATATCATACATACACATATGCATATGTAAATACATATGTATACATGTGTGTGTTATTAATAATTACATTGTAATTATCTCCACATAACATATTTTGTTTCTTTCTCTGTTCAATATCTAGATCGAAAGGCTCCTAAACTAATCTAAAATTCTATTTTCTTTCTTTCATTCATTCATATTTTCATTAAAAATAGAGATTCAATGAACTAGGTGTCAAACTAGACCACATCCAAAAACACCACTTTACCAACTGGCATAACATCACAGACACATTCCTGTTCCTTTTGCTCACAGATGCACCATTGCTTTCTACCTTTTTTACTATAGCATCAATGACCTCTACTCCTTCAAGCTGACAAGTCTCAAGCCACCTCCATTCAAGCAATCCATACTCATTTCTCATTACCCTTGATGTGTCCTTTCTACTCATTAGGCTCTGTCCTTCCTTCCCTAAGCATCCATCCTCTGGAACTTTCCTCCCTGCTCATGTCTTTCCTGCTAAGCATTGAATTACACCAGTTTAAGTTAGAGCATTAATGGTATCAAACTCACCAATTTCAGTGGCTTTGCATAGACCACGCACATTGCTCCTTTGTATAGACTCCACCAAAAAAAAAAAAAAAACCCCACACAAATACCCTTTCTTAGAAATATCTGGTTTCTATACTCAATAGTTCTCCCTATAAGGTCCAGACCTTGTTGCTACTAATGATTTATATACATCAATGACGGAAACTAAAAGAAGTTGATTGTGTGCGTGTTCCTCCTCACTGCTTGACAACCAATGGTGTGTTTATGTCCCTGTAACTTAACAGTTTGGCAAAAGGAACTAACAGAATAAGTATCAGGCTAAAATAAAAAGATAAGTCCTGGGGTTGATTTGTTCAACTAAAACCCTTCAAGGCAGTGTCCCAGCATGGCAGCAGTCAACTGACTGAAACAAGTAAAACATAAAAGATATATATATAGAAGTGGCTGTGTGGTAAGTAGCTTGCTTACCAACCACATGGTTCCGGGTTCATTCCCACTGCGTGGCATCTTGGGCAAGTGTCTTCTACTATAGCCTCGGGCCGACCAAAGCCTTGTGAGTGGATTTGGTAGACAGAAACTGAAAGAAGCCCGTCGTATATATATATATGTGTATATGTTTGTGTCTGTGTTTGTCCCCCAACATCGCTTGACAACCGATGCTGGTGTGTTTACGTCCCCGTAACTTAGCGGTTCGGCATAAGAGACCGATAGAATAAGTACTAGGCATCCAAAGAATAAGTCCTGGGGTCGATTTGCTCGACTAAAGGCGGTGCTCCAGCATGGCCGCAGTCAAATGACTGAAACAAGTAAAAGAGTAAAAGAGTATATATATATATATATATATATATAGACGATAATATATATTCTTTAAATTTTCCCTCATGGCTCTGGTCAACCATAGAGAGTTGGAATTTTAAGCTGCTAATAAGAGAGTAAACCAGTTTTCTTTGAAAACTTACTTGTTGTTCGTTTTACTTCGATGACCATGAAGAGTAACTTTACCATTTGCATTCTTTTGAAATAATGAGGTAATTTGTGACTAAGACTTGTTTGTAAGTTCAGTAACCACCAATCTACTACTAGCAAATTAATATAACTAACACAAATACTAAAAACTAAAGCAAAAAACAATAAAACACTCTATAGCTTTATTTCAACAATTACTTACAAAGTTATTGTTGTCGTTCACTCCCAAGTCAGCTGTGAACAAGCAGACCAATGACCAAAAGCTTCCCAAATGTGATCATTCCATCCTTATTTAATTTGCTTTGCAGGAAGGACTTTTAATGAAGTTGCATCTTGTCTTTGCCTTCAAAACGCAGAGTAGATAAAACAGGGGACAACTAATGAAGGGAATGTTCTTTCTGTTGCATGTCTCGTTCCTTTTTCCTTTTTCTTGTTCGAAAAAAGTTTGTTTTCTATGTTTTTGTTTTTTATGTTTTTGTTTCTCATTTTGTCTACGTTTTTTTTTATGTTCTCTACACATATATGCATGTATATATACATATATATGTAGGTATGTACATATATGCATGTATATATGCATATATTTATATTGTGTGTGTGTGTGTGTGTGTGTGTGTGTGTGTGTGTGTGTGTGTGTATTTGCAGACATTGTATCACCACCAACCTGGATTGTCTAAATTCATGGCATTGGCCAACTCAAGATGTTCTGCTTGCTTCACTTTTTGTAATAAACAGTTAAAGACTGATTTCTTCACATGTAGTGGGGAGGTGGTTTTACAATCAGAACAGTCAGCTTTTCAGACACACAAACTGTTATACAAATTTTATCTGGAAATATCAGCCTCTAATTTTTTTAATGCTATTTGTATGTAAAAACAGACACATAACACATTTATCTGTAATAAATTTATCACACCTTCATTTCAATACAACTGACTTATGTGGAACTCTATCATATTTGAAATATAAAAAGTATAGCAGGGAATTTCTAAGCTTTCAGTATTTTTTTTTATCTGAGAAGAGACAGAAAAGAATTCTTAATGTTGGAACTATAGAACAGAGATAGATTTTAAATTCTATAAATCCAATGTGCTTTGCTTGAAGATAAATTATTTAAGTTCAGTAATGCACACTAACAAAAGCTCATTCATCGGTTGAGCTACTATTTGATCAAGCAATATGCTAGAAACAGCAAAATCTCTCTCAAACTGCATTCAGATCTTGAAAGTAGGAAGAATATGTTAGACAATGTAATCACAGATCCACACTGCAAGAAAAAAAAAACAAAAGGAAAAGGCAAGCAGCCTGATCAAAGCTAGGACACATTTAATTATAGCCATGATCAAATGCAAATAGAATTGACCTGGAGTTAATATCAAACATGTATCAATTAAGCAATGAACCCGACCAAGTTCATAGATTGCACACCAATATAGTAATAACTACAAGTACATTAAGACAGAGCCACTGAGACAAATTTAGTGAGGCATAACAAGGTTGCTTTCAGGCCCCAGGAGGAATTTTCTTTCAAAATTCAAAAAGGACTTTTACTTTTTTTCATTTCAGTCATAGGACAGTGGCCATGCTGAGGCACCACCTTGAAGGGTTTAGTCAAACAAACTGGCATCAGTACTTATTTTTAAGTTATGGGGATGTAAACAAACTAACACCAGTTGTGAAGCAGTGGTGGGAGACAATCACAAACACACACACACTGACACACCAACATACACACAATGAGCTTCCATAGTTTCCATCTACGAAATTTACTCACGCATCATTGGTCAGCTGCATGGTACCTTCTACTTTCAATGGTAATTTCTATAGTAGAAATCATATGGCTGCAAAGCAATCTTAGTTTTAGTGGGCTTTATGGGAGTTTTTGGGTGGGGTGAGGCTCCTTCTTGTCCAGCACAGATAATCACAAGCCCAACCTTGGCGCTCCAGGGCAGACCAAATAACCATCTTGAACCAGCTTCACTGAAAGTTTAATGAGTTTACCAGTAGTAAGGCTGGCATATATGACGGTCATGCTTGGGTCTGGTAGTAACTTTCAGAAGATGCCAATAAGTAGGCTTAAACTAAGATCAAGATATAAAACAAGGCCAGATGTCGTATGTGGACAAAGAAATTATTTGTTTATTATTTGATTCTAAATTGTGAACATGAGCTCTGGCCACCATAAATAATTAAAATATTATGATAATGATGATGATGATGATGGTGGTAGAGAGAGAGAGAGAGAGAGAGAGAGAGAGAGGACGAGAAGCCAAATGCAAGACAAAGATTAAACAAAGCTGGGCATTTAATCCAACACACTACCAATTCTGACATTCATATTGAAATCAATATATTTCTTAACAAGAAAGAACCATGCTACATCAAATACTTCTTGTCAAATCTACACAAGGTTTCAGAACAGAATCCTCCCACAATATTCTATTCTTCAACAGCACAAAGAGAATTGCCTAGTAATTCTACCATGGAAGTCTCTCTCTCTCTCATCTTGCAGAGGAATATTAATTGCATTAATCTGACCAGTATGCCAGAAAATGAAATGGTCAGGGAATTAACACTCCCTTTTATTAACTAATAAAAGTATTGTGTGTGAGTGTGTGTGGTGCAGGCATGGCTGTGTGGTTAAAAAGATCATTTTGCAACAACATGGTTTCAGGTTCCATCTCACAGTGCAGTACATTGGACAAGTGTCTTCTACTATAGCCCCAGACTGGCAGATGAATTTGGTAGATGGAACCTGTTTGGAACCAAGTTATTATATCATATTATATATATATATAAACACAAGCAAAAGTAAAGACCCCTTTCGGCCATGAATGACCATGGTATTGCACCTAGAAAGTTACCCCCTGAGGCACAAGTCCGGGCAAGGTTGTTTATAGAAGACCAGCAGTCGCCCATGCATACCAGCCTCCTCTCTCCACAGCACTGGTATTATCCAAGGGAAAGGCAACTTATTTCTACAGCTGAATGAACTGCAGCAATGTGAAATAAAGTGTCTTGCTCAAGAGCACATCATACATCCCAGTCCAGGAATCGAACTCACTATCTCAAGATTGTGAGTCCAACAAATATATACACACACACGTCTTTGTATTTGTCCCCCACTTCTACTTGACAACCAGTGTGGGTTTGCTTATGTCTGCAACTTAACAGTTAAGCAAAAAGAGACTGATTTGTTTGGCTAAACCCAACAAGGTGGTACCCAACATGGCTGCAGTCCAATGAGTGAAACAAGTAAAAGATAAATGTGCAATCTCCCAGTGCAAAAAGAGACTGATTTGTCTTCTACTATATTCCTGGGACAATCAATATCTTGTGAGTGAATTTGGTAGACGGAAACTGTGTGGAAGCCCACACGTGTATGTGCGTGTGTTTGCCCTCCATTTGACAACTGGTGTTGGTTTGTTTATGTCCCTATAGCTTAGCACTTCAGCAAAAAGGGATGACAGGATAAGTATCAAACTTAAAAAAACAAGTACTGAGATTGATTTTTTTTTTTTTTTTAGTAAAAACCCTTCGTGGTGATGCCCCAGCATAGCTACAGTCCAATGACTGAAATGAAAGATTTATTATAACCAACACTCATCACAGAAAATCACTTGGTATC
The DNA here is from genome assembly GCF_046866305.1 of Octopus bimaculoides. Taxonomy (NCBI): domain Eukaryota; kingdom Metazoa; phylum Mollusca; class Cephalopoda; order Octopoda; family Octopodidae; genus Octopus; species Octopus bimaculoides. The sequence continues at coordinate 61,979,176 of NC_142939.1, read as the reverse complement.
AGGTACTATGATTTTGTTAAGTTTTCTAAGTGGCCATGCAGGGACAAGGAGATACTTGTCAACCCTTACACTCTCAACCCTGGAGAACATACGGTACGTAAAATATGGAAAGAGAGAGAGAGATACAAGAACAGGGCTGGTACTTTGTTCACTGACCCTGAAAGGACAAAAAGCAAAATTGACCTTGTGGGATGAGAACTCAAGACTGTAGAGAGCTAGAACAAATATCACAAAACATTGTGTCTGTTGCACTACTGACTCTACTGATCAAACACCTTATACACCACCGTGTGTGTGTGTGTGTATTAACCCAAGAAAGAAGTAATGAAAGTTGTTTCTTAAGAGGTTGAACCCCATTAAAGAGATGGAAAGGGTTAGCAGTAAGTGTAGAGAGACAATGCTACAGAAGACCCATCCAACCCATGTAAGCATTGAAAAAACGGACGTAAAATGATGATGATGTATATATGTTCACATGTATATATGTCTGCATGAATGCTTGTATATATATATATATCATTGATTATGGTGCAGCCTTTTATAATGTACAGTAGACTGACGTGCCATGTTGCAGCACAATGTTAGCTAACTAATCGCACGACCCTGTTCCAATTCTCAGTTTGAACACGTTCATTTTCACTGCATTTCCTTACTTTTCCAATTTCCAATATAATTTCTTATGGTGCAATGCGTATGTAAAAATAAAAATAAAATCGAATTATATATAGTTCTTTTTCCTTTCTTTTCTCCAAACTACCAAACCACGGCGCTAAATATGCACGAATGTTTGAAGAATAGGAATGCTAATACGTATGTCTACAACCCTTTTTTGTAAATCTAAAGTGAATAAATATACAATACACATAACGATGACTGAAGGATATTCAATCATATTGTACATTCTTGCTTGTTACTTAAGATTGGACAAATTCAACGCCAATATTGATTTCTTTACACTAAGCAACAAAGCAAATATTTCAGGAGAGAGAGGGGGAGGGAGAGAGAGAGAGAGAGAGATGCTGGGTTATAGTAAAATGAAATCGACACTAATTATAAATATTGATTCCTAACGCGGGCGCATGGTTTCAAATTTGGGGAAGGGTTATGGTCGATCAGATCGACTCCTGGTACTCAAGCGTACTTATTTTATCGAAAACGGAAAGATGAATGACAAATATTGACCTGGGTGGAATTTGAACTGAAAACCTATAAGATCATAATTAAATACCGCAAGACACATTTTATCCGACACTTCTAGCGATTTTCTACCAATAAAATAAATACGACAGAAGGTTTTAATGTCAAAAGTAAATGGAGAGTGAAGAGAAATTGTGCAAATCAGAAATAATCAATTCCTAGTGTCTATTTTTGATTGGTATGTAAATATTGAATACCAGATAATATAGGTAAACAGACGAGTATAAGAGTCATGTATTAGATTTTGTTTATTCCATTCTAAATGTTATGCGATTATAGAGTATTTGGAGAGTGAGAAGGTTAAACGTATACAGACGTACATAATATACACGCGCACTCATTAAACACGCATAAACTATATTACAACGGAGGAGCCCCTACACGGTCACTTGATCAGCTAGAAAAAGCAACCAAATCTCCTCCAAATTACACCCTATCGTCTTTAAAAAAATAAGGGGGGGGGGGGTACATAAGACAGTGTAATCCCTCATGTACTAAATAAAAATGGGCTCATACCATGAGATAAGGAGGGAACTTCTTTATCGCTCAGTTTATTAGAAATGTCCTCTCAAATTACTTCCTACTTTCTTTGAAAGAGAAAGTATAGATTGGATAATGCAGTCCACTGCTTGAATAAAAAGGAATTGTCACAGTCGAAATACCTTTTATCATAGGACCTGCTCGACCAGCGCTGATTTAGACTAAACATTCACTGTACAAACACGCTAACACGTACACACACAAGATTCAATTAAAATAAGAATGATAGTAATTTTAAGTTATATACGATTAAAGGAACATATGAAACATGTCCCAATACACGAGGGAATATACATGTGCCTTTTGTTGCATCGATGCAACGCAAGATTACAAGTATACGAGCAATATGTCCCATACAGATATATAACCATGTATATGTAATTGTAATGAGCTAACGCGGGAACCTCATCATTCACTGAGTAGGCTAGAAATAGTTACCAAATCCCACTCTACCGTCTTGAGAGGGCTGCATTCCATATTATACTTCCAGGTTAACAATGTCCAACGGAAGAACGCGATGGCCATTGCTAGAAACGCTTTTGACCATAGGTCTACTCAGTCGGAGTTGACCTGGGGTTAAACGACAACGCCCATTTTGAATATGGCCCTAAACACTGAATTCATAATCATTTTCAAGAAATAAATGCATATAGCATCTGCTAGAAATAGTAGCCATAATCGTCTCAGATAACAACCCACGGTCAGAAATAAAAGGAGGGATGGTCATAGAAGGAACATCTTTGGTCACAGATATGCTCAGTCATAGGTGACTTGGGCTTAAACAACTGCAACATATACACGACAATATTATATCTATCTATGCATTCTCATATAACTATACATGCTTGCACGCATTACATATGCTTTAAGCACCATAAATATACTTACTGATGCACCCATCCATGCATCAAACGCAAGCCTATTAGCACCTATGCATCATACACATGCAACCACTTAGCATCTTCTGAGCAGCAGATTTGCATATGCAATCCACCCATCTCAAACAGACATACATTAGCTGCATTTCCACCCAAAAGCAGATATTATTATTACTATTATTATTACTCGATGTCTTTACCAACCCTTCGTGGTTAATAAGGGAAACGTTATATTTTACTACTACTACTAGTAGTAGTAGTAGTAGTAGTAGTAGTAGTAGTAGTAGTAGTAGTAGTAGTAGTAGTAGTAGTAGTAGTTGTAGGAGTAGTAGTAGTAGCAGTAGAGTTATATTAGTAACCCCCAAAGGCCTAGAGTACTAAAAGCACCTGTTTGACAAGTGCCTTGACACGAAACCCTAAGCTTTTGAGTCACTTACGTAACTTCACAACACACACACACATACATACATATATGTGTGTGTGTGTGTATTTCAGGTTCGATTCGTTAGTCGTGATGCACAGTGATGGAGGAGGTCGTTAATGAGTAGTAATAGTAGTAGTAGTAGTGGTGGTGGTGGTGGTGGTGGTGGCGACGGCGTAGAAGCTTTTTGTTTGGATGTGTCACTATAGAGATTCGTTTTAGCAGCAATGGTCAGAGAGAGAGATAAATAAGCAACAGCAGAGCAAGGAAATCTCCCAGATTCAGCAAGAACGACGACAGAGTGACGTTACCAGAATAGTTCAATTAGTGAAGAATCTATAAATAGATATTTGCAGCACATTGGCACTGCCGATTGGTGTCGGAATTTCCCGGTGCAGGCGACTTAAGCTTCGAAAACACTTCCTTGCCAACACTCTTTTCATTGATTCTGCAACTGGAAACCATTCAGATATAATATCATTCAATCGTTTCCGTCTCCTTCTTTCTGTCTCTTCCTCTCGCGTTACTGCAGTATTCCTCACCGCCACCACAGTCGTTAGACTTCATTTGATCTGATATATTACAAAGAGCTTTCAGATGAGGAAAGGGAGAAAAAGGAAGAAAAACCATGCTCTCCGTTAATATGACACACGAGTTCTACTTCACCTGCAAGAATGGGACAGCTCTAAGAAAAGAATCACTTCACAACACTTTTCTCTACTTCTATTTCTAAATAAATTTATCTATATTTGATCAATTGTGCAACGTCACTACCAACATCACAAATCATTATTGACAATACTCTCATCTAATTGATTTCCTTTGACGAGGTACGAGACCGATTGCAGCTCTCGTATCTAAACAAGAGGTGGTGGTGGTGGTGGTGAGGAGGAGGATAAATCGATTGCTTCGATGCAGTAATTATTTATACTTCTTTTATCGAACGTCGTCACCGTTCTTCTCTCGCAGAGACGAAGTCGACAATAGTAGAATTTGAAATCAAGAACAGTTAGGAACGAAAACGAGAGCTAATAATGATTCCTTAATCTTTTTTTCTTTAAGCCACAAATTTATAGAAGAAATGAATGCGATCGTGTAATATTCACGCTTTTAACGACGTATGTGGAATGAATTAACTGCAACTTGGAAATAATCAAATGGCAGGGACAGTAAGAAAGTGTGGCATGCATGTCATTCTGAAAGATGCTACCGATGTTATTTTGAAAGTAACCCTGGAAAAATATAATCTTACATTGGTATAAGATAAGGGAAGAAGAGTAAAATAAATGTTTTCAATCGAACTCTATTACATACTCGATCCTGGACACATGAAGAATAAAGACGATCTACCTTGTAGTTATTTAGTCCGGCGCTGTAACATTTCTGCTAAAGCACACAGTATCTCTGCGGAATGGTTCTTAACTATTATTGGAAATAACTTATGAATCAATTAAACGCGAAGACTTTCAATGCAAAATGTCATTAGATATTATAAGCATCACTGAGATAGATAAGGCCTGTTGCTTTTTTTTTTTAAGTTTCATATTACTTGATTACCAATTAACTGTTGGATTCCAAAAGTAATGTCCAATTATGGAATAGCTATGGAGTTATGTAAAATTAATGAATTAATGTCTCATCATTAATGCAATTAGTATTCAACTTACGCAGGATACTGTAAACCAGTGCTAGCGAAATGTAATCTAATCGTTATGATCGTCTGTAACTGGTCTCATCAGGGAAAGTAGTACTTGTAGTAAATTAGTACTTGTAGTAAATCAATATCGGCTACATATATTCAACTAATTAACACACCGATATAACTCCCTAAATAACTGAAGATAGCACTAAAACCATGTATGTGGAGGAAAGAGACAGAAAAATAGGTATGTGTGAAGAGAGACTTAAATGAAGATAGCTAAAATTTAGCCCTGAGTCAGTGCTGAGAGGGGGAAAAAAATCTACGATCAAAAACATTCCAGTTACGACTATCTAGTCTCTTCTAAATATCAGGGACTACATCGCCTCTAATATGTCCTTCCTTTATTCATAAGGTAGTGTCTTAAAGGAGAAGACTCCTTCAGTTAGTAGATAGATAGATAGATAGATAGATAGATAGCACACAAATGAAGAACTGAGATAAAACTCTGAAGACGCAAGCAGTGAAGCAGCAAGCAGATCTCAAGACTTCATTTAATTTTAACGCAGAGCCATATTAGGATATTAACAAGATAGCTGTGATAAATCTGGATTTATGTGAAATAAACTTTTAATCCAAACTGGATTCTATTCAGGGCTGGATTACGACCAACATATGCCATAAGTACCTAGCCCTTTTATTGTGTAACTGTCAAGACGTAAAGACAAAGTTGCACAATTTGAAATATTTAAAATTTCTCCCAAGCCAAGCAGAGCCCGCAACTATATTAAATATAGCCGATTATTTAATTTTTCTTCTTTTTTTTTGTAAGCAATAAAAATGAATCATTTATAACAGGGGTAAGAAGGGGAAAAATTCAAGTTTTCAACAATTATTCAGTTTTTTAAACTGTTATAATTTACCATTTCTATCCAGGTAAATTCGACGCCGAAAAAAAAAAAATTTGAAGGTACCCTTTGGTTTGGTGCCCAAAGTACGTACTACTTTTATTTACCACTCAATCCAGTCCTCATTCTATTCAAAAAACAATCCAAAAACCAACAATGTCCAGACGACAGAGTGAGAATGTCTAAAGATATGAGGTGATGTAATTCGAGCAAGGTTAAATCACATATCAATGGAGATATGTATTGTAAACCGTCAAGAAAAAGCAGGGCCTGTTGTTACTTTCCGTCATACTTGAAAACCGGTGAGCATGCGCGTGTGTGTGGTGGTGGATCTCGGTCTTTCGACGACGATGAAGATTCAGTTGTTCGATCTACCTAATCAGCTTCTCCCGAAATAATATGCAAGTGATTGGACATTCCACAGACACGTGTACGCTTAACGTAATTCCAAGGGAGACACTGCGTAACAAAAACGGCACCTTTAGAATTACAATTACAAGCCATCCGGCAGGCTTTTTACAATTTCCGCCTCCCTGATTTCACTCACAAAGGTATGAGACAACTCAAAGCTAAAGAAAATGACATTTGCCCAAGATGCCAAACAGTGGGATTGAACCCGAGATATCGTTGTTACGAAGAGACGCTCCTAACCATAAGGACGCGCGCAAACATATAAATCCTACACATATAATCCTACACACATATAATCCGAATGCATGCCAGTTAGATGATTAGCGGTCTTTTGAATGAATATTTGTTTTACTTTATTAATTTAATCAAAATATTAATTTTAATCAATAATACTAGAAAACGTAGTAGAAAAAAGTTCAAACACTTGTGCATAAGTGATTAAAAATATTTGAAACAAAACAACGAACTAAATAAATATCTGTCACCAACCGAACATATCAAGCACCTGTTGAAAATAAAATAGGTGAACACATTTTTTGTTTAGTGTTGGTAGAAATAACTAACAACACCGGGGCCACAAAATGACAATTAGGGTAAAGAAACAAAGTAAAGGAATAGAAGAAATGTAGCCAAGGTGCAAATAAATTACATAAAACACCTGAAGAATCGGTCAAAAGCAACTAAGATGAGAAGGAGCAACAGAAACATGGCGTAACAGAAGTTAAAGAAAAGAAAGAATACTGTAGTCAGTAATCGAAATATAAAGAGATATTTACTTTACATCGACAAAAATTATAAAACTTCTATGCCCAGCGGGAATCGATTAGGATATGCATATCAAAGCCATTGATAGAGAGATAATTAATAGTTTTGAGGACTAAATGCTTGGAAATATATTTTTCTTCCCGTAAACTAACTTCGGTGAATTTCTTTAGGGAAAATTTAAAGCCTATCTAATCATTTATCGTACTATCGGTTTTCTGATTGATTATATATATATATATATATATATATATATATATAGGCGCTTGTTGCGCGAAATCTCAGGTTATCAGAAGGGAAAACAAACGATAGTACTATAAATAATTAGATAAGCTTTAAATTTACTTTAAAGAAATTCACCAAAGTTAGTTTACGGGAAGAAAAATTTATTCCCAAACATATATTCCTCGACACAATTATCCGTCTATCTAAGTAACGACTCTATTATGTTGTTAACTCATAATCGACTACATTCATTTTCTAGGAAAAAATTAACCCTTATATACTAACTACTAGGAAGCTCATTCAATTGCTTCTTCACTAACTTTCGCGTTCACACACTCCACGTACATAGAACAAGTGTGATCGCTTGGTCTGCAAAAAGATTGCAGCCAAATTTCCCATAAATCACACCCTTACATTCTTAATAAATAAAAAAGAACGTAACTAAGACTACATTAGATAATGCAATATCAGATACATGATGCCTGAATAACAAAAGCAGTGATATAATAATAATGGGAAGGTCGTTGCTGGAACCTTATATCATAGGTTGGCTTGATCAAGGCTGACCTGAGGATAAGCAACACGTACACACAGACTGAAGGGAATAGACAAATAGAAATCTGGCCGATACGAAATCAACGACAGAAAGAGACATTGGTGAGACTTCTAAAAATAGGAAAACGCCAACAGAACAATTTTCTATTTAAATGTGGCAAGGTGAATTATATCAGGATATTAAATGACAAACCGTGATATATATATATATATATATAAAGGGCACTCCCTTACAAAAATCGTTGAATGGGTTTCTCCGTTATTATAAAGGGAGATTTAAGGAAAATAAGAACACATACATATATTTATATATTTTACACCGTGAAACTTATTTTAATTTTTAATAAATTGATTTTAATTGAGTTTTTACCTGTAATTTTGGATTTTATCCCTAATATTATATATATATATATATATATATATATATATATATATTTATATATAAGAGGTCTTGGGCCAACTGGTTTTTGGGATCTGACGATACGCCATAAAACTAAACCCTTTATGGACGGGAAACCTAAGATATCATAAACGGGCTTTCCCCAATATATATATATATATATATATATATATATATATATATATATATATATATATACCCACATGTGTGTGTATTCTTCACTATATTATAATGAATTAATAATATATATACGTTAGTCTATTGGGGTTTGACAAGAGGTAAATAAATAATAAATGTGAAAGGATAGCAGAAATTGAGAGCTTTAGTATCAAAGAAGGTAGGACCGTAAGAATAATTCAACAAGCTACGCGTGTGTGCGCTCGCATAATTCTACTAAACGTAAAATCAGCAGCCGCACCTGAAGATGCGAACGAAAAACAACCCATTTAAAATCCCCTGCAACAGATTTCATCTCTAGACAGTAACAATAACCATTTTAAGAACAGCGAAGAATATATATATATATATACATATATATAACCTTTTTTTTCTTCTCTTTAATAGAATATATAGGACTTACCTTAAAATTTAGTTGGATAGGTTCGGAATCATCCAAGAACCTTATAGTGCACTGGTATTCCATCTCCAGGTCGGATTTGCTTGACTTTTTCTTAAACATCTTGGCAAATTAATTATTTTCCTTGTCGCTTCTTCAACTATATCAATTTGTACAGCTGTTGATATTTATTAGAGACACATGTGTTTGTGAGAAAAGAAAAGAAAAAAGAAGCGAATAACACTTTCTTTTTCTTTCTTTTAATTATCTCTCAAGAATATATGCGTGTATATTCATAAATAGCTATATATCTATATATATAGCTTCTTCCTGTTTCCTTTTTATTTATTTATATTGTTGACGGGGTGCACTAATTAAAGCCGCTAAACCGGCATGACAATTAAAAAGCACATATACAACAGATTGCGATAAATCATAAAGCAAGACACGTCTAATGTTATTTTGTCAACTCGATTTGAAGCAGCAAGAGAAGCTTTTGTGCTTAGTTGTGCCGTGGTGCTGTGCTTAGCCGCTTACTGTCACCATCCAGCAACTACCTTTCTTGTTATCACATGATGACTGTAGTAGCAACTGGCTGCTTTGCCTGTCTGCCTTATCGCCTGCTGCTAGTGCGCTTCGAAAATGACGTCATTTCCGCTCTCGCTATACCAGACCGGGTAAGTCACCGATTTATAGTCTGCTCCTATAATAATCCTGTCACTTTAAAATAAAACAGACTGATGTCTGCATTACTCTATGTAATATTTCGAGCACATTTATTTATGATAATCATATAACTTTTCATTGTTATTAATGGCTCACTTACGAGGAAAAAGAACACTTGCTCTGCTTTTGAACTAAACCGGGTTATAGCAACGTCTTCATCAATATTTAATCTTTCCATCATCTCATTTCGAATATTCGGCAAAATATATTTCTTCTACCAATGTCTAAAACGGTATTTCCCAATCTTTTTATCATTGGAAAACTCTTGAAAATAATTCCATGGCTCATGGAGCTCCTACATAAATATCAATACATTTTTATTAATCTTTTTCTCTCTTTCATTAAGTTACATAGGAGATTAAAAGACTCATGAAACTGTCTTTGAAAGCTCTGGCAGTGCCAGAGTCATCAAATTTTACAAAAAGGGTTTAAGAAATTGTTTTAACCAAGACCTCGTTACGAATAAATTCCCTTGCAATTCCTTATTAAGAGGTCATTTCCTCGAAAGGATTTCCCTGCTATCAACAGATGGCAAGATTTCATTTCCATCAGAAATATGCCATGCATGTATAATAAAAATTGCAAATATAGAATTGAAGCTAAAAATGCATCTATATATAAGTAGCTTTAATGTTAAAACACTGAACCAACTACTCAGTGGCATTTTGTTCATCTTTACATTTTGAGTTCAAATTCTGCCAAGGCCAACTTTGCATTTCATTCTGTCAGGGTCAATGAAATGATAGATACCAGTTGAGCACTGGGGTTGATGTGATCAACCAGTTCCCCATCTTGCCTCAAAATTTCAGGCCTTGTGCCAACAGAAGAGAGGATTATTCTTTGTGCAGCCTCTGATGACCTTTTTCAGAACCCTATGGTCATTTTAGCAGCATTATGGGACCCCAGATAAATCAGTGCACTGGGCCCTAAATTATTTATTCATTGACAGCAAACTACAACATACATAGATCATATTTGGGTCTCTAAAAGTAACATAGCACCCATGACTTTCAGAAACATTTTTTTCATGCTCAGAATTGCTGATGCATGGAATAAAATACCTGCATCAATTGTTAGCTGTTGGGACACTATATCCTTCAAAACATCCATGCTTCTTAAAATTCCCGAATAGTACACATGATGGTCTTCCCACTTTTCTTTAAATGATTCATTCATTGTTCACTTTCTGTGCATTATTCAATGGTACAGGCACTTGTGGCTACCTTTTCTGGTGAGCTGTAGTGCACCTGAGCATTGTATACAATATCATTATATTAAACATACAAAATTGTATTTTAAGATATTCTTTATTTCTTTAATTTGTTTCAGTCATGTGATTGTGGCCATGCTGGAGCACTGCCTTTAGTCAAACAAATCAACCCTCCAGGACTTATTCTTTGTAAGCCTAGTACTTATTCTGCCAGCCTCTTTTGCCGAAATGCTAAATTACAGGAACATAAGCACACCAACATCAGTTGTCAAGCGATGGTGGAGAAACAAACACAGACACACAAACATATACATCCATCCATACATACATACATACATGCATATATATATATATATATATATATATATATATATATATATATATATATATATATATATATATACATATATATATATATAAATATATATATATCATCATCATCATCATCATCATTTAACGTCCACTTTCTATGCTGACATGGGCTGGACGGTTTGACCAAGGACTTGGTGAGCGAGAGGCTGCACCAGGCTCAATCTGATCTGGCAAAGTTTCTACAGCTGGATGCCCTTCTTAACACCAACCACTCCGAGAGTGTAGTGGATGCTTTTACATGCTACCGGCATGAGGGCCAGTCAGGCAGTTCTGGCAACGACCACACTCAAAAGGTGTTTTTAACGTGCTACCTGCACGGGAGTGTATGTGTGTGTGTGTGGAGGTACAATGTCCCAGTGGTTAGGGCAGCGGACTCGCGGTCATGGGATCATGGTTTCAATCCCCAGACCAAGTGTTGTGAGTGTTTATCAAGTGAAAACACATAAAGCTCCATGAGGCTCCAGCAGGGGATGGTGGCGAACCTGCTGTACTCTTTCACCACAACTTTCTCTCACTCTTTCTCCCTGTTTCTGTTGTACCTGTATTTCAATGGGTTAGCCTTGTCACACACTGTGTCACACTGAATCTCCCTGAGAACTACACTAAGGGTACATGTCTGTAGAGTACTCAGCCACTTACATGTTAATTTCATGAGCAGGCTGTTCTGTTGATTGGATCAACTGGAACCCTCATTGTAATAACTGACAGAGTGCCACGATATATATCTATCTATCTATATATATATATATATATATATATATATATAATGGGCTTCTTTCAGTTTCCTTCTACCAAATCCACTCACAAGGCTTTGGTCGGCTCAAGGCTATTGTAGAAGACACTTGTCCAAGGTGCCATGCAGTGGGAATGAACCTGGAACCGTGTGGTTGGGAAGCAAGCTTCTTTATTTCAATATTTTTGACATAAAGGCATTACACAGAGGGGACACTTCAACACATGTGGGGACATATAACAATTAAAAATATAAAAATAAAATATGATATAATGAATGATACATGAAAATGCACGTGAATAACAAATTAAAAATATGATAACATGAATGATAACTGAAAATGATATTATGAAGAGTGTGCTACTCACCCCACACTGAGTAACACCACTCACTGCCTCTGAGTCCTAAGTCCTTTTTTTTTTTTCAGTCTAAACCTTTTTCGTCTTTCTCCATCACTTAATGACATCGTTCTCTCCTCCATGCATTCATAACCTTTTTCACCGGGAGGCAGGAGTCTTCTAAATTTTCTGGTGTCTGTTCTTTCTTTTTCTATTTTTTTTTTCTTGTGGGAAAATGGGGTGGGTAGGTTTGGTGTCTGTATGGGGAGGGTGGGTCTGAGTGGTCTTGGGTGGGATGGAGTTGGACTGGGGTACCACATCCTACTCAGTGTCTTTCCTTTTTTCCCTCTTTCTTCTTTTGCTCTCTGAAACTTTCCAGTTTTCCTCTTTTTCTCCTTTCCTCCGTTTGTCTTTTCTTCCTCTCTTTTCTCTTCCGTCTCCACGATTGTAGCTTCAGCCATTGTCCTCTTTAGGGGGCAGTATGCTCTAATGTGGCCCTTTTGACCACATTTAAAACAACGTGGTACTCTGCCCTCTACCCACACCCTCAGCATGATTTTCCCCAACGTCACTGTCTCTGCCAAGTTCTCGAGATGACCCACCTTCACTCAAATTAGTTCCAGTGTCCTTCCTTTCCACCCTCCTTCTTCTGTTTCTGTGGTTTGGAGGACAGCTACCTTCTCGCTTCCAACAAGGACAGCTGCCACCACCCAAGCCACTTCTATATCCAATGGAATTGCTTCTACCCTCACCTTGGAAGTCTTTCTTCCAAGGTATGTGGGCAGAAGCACCACTACCTCCTCTGTTTTCACCGCCACACTCGCCAGCCTCCTCGTCTCCTCTACTGTTCTAAATTGTACGACCATTCTGCCATATTTTCTTCCTTTCATCATGTATATTATTTCTTTCGACTTCTTCCTTAGTGTTTTTTCCATTTCAGCTTCCACCTGCTCGACCTTTTTCCCTTTTAACGAGAACACCTTATAGGTGATCGTTCTTCTTTCCATTCGCTCCATAATTCCTTTGTGGGGGGGGGCGACAGATTCACTTCCCCTCCCACCTTCTCATATTCCTTCAGACCGGCCAAGTCCAACTCCCTTCGCTTCATCTCCGTAACCTCAGCAAAACTCCTTGTCTTTTCCAACACTCCGTCCATCTCTATGACTGCCCTTAGCAGCCCTTCCTCTGCTGAAGACAACTCAGACCCGCTAAAGTCTGAGTACATCGTCTCTATCCTCAAAGCAGCAACAAAAACCAATGTCCGACACAACCGACAAACCAAATGCACTCTGGGTGACGCATGCGCGGGAAGCAAGCTTCTTACCACACAGCCATGCTTGTGTCTTTATAGGTATTCCGTTATCTAATTTCTCCACTTGTTAGAACTTGCACCATCATTTGCTGCACTTGATCTCTTGGATGATAAACATATTATAGAACAGCATACCTTTTTTTTCATTTTAGAATAATATTTATAGGTTGGCTCTTTTAAATCTAGTACTCCATGATCCAACATATTTTGAATCTACTACCATTAATTGGTTGATCTAATACTACAGTGGCACCAAACTTTGTTTACCACAACCAATTGTTTCAGTAACACATTTCAATTCATTTCTGATATTTAGCTGAACTTTTGCTTTACAGGATGTCATCCAAGAGATCAAGTGCTGTAAATGATGGTGCCAGTGCTAACAAATGGAGAAATTAGATAACGGAATATCCATGAAGTGTTTGTGTCAGTACTTAGGAGTCAGACCATCCACTGTGTCTCACTTGATCATTTTTTTAGTACCATATTCCTATTGAAATACACTGCTTTGTTTCAGTTAATTTTGAAAATAATGAAGAATTTAGTAAATGACAACCTTGTCATTATTAAACTAGTGTCTGAAACATAAATCAAAATGAAATTTGAATGGAAGGTTTTCATTTAGATCACTTTAACCCTTTTGTTACCATATTTCTACTGATATACACTGCATTTGTTTAAATTGATCTTGAAAATAATGAAGAATTTAGTAAATGAAGCTGTTCCAAACAGAACATAAATTAACATAAATCAAATCAAATTTTTTGATGGAAAATTTTAATTTAGATCACTTTGAAACCAGAAATTTCTATCATAGAACCAGAAGTCTTAAGTGGGTCAGTATCAGAAGGGTTAAATAAACAAAAAATAGCAGATTTTAAAGGGTTTTCTTGTTGTTTTTGAGGAGGGGGCTGCAAATGTAAATCACTCAGAAATGTTAAACTAAGGGATACACTAAGTTTACCAGTTTATTATTGTCTGTTCCAAATTCTTACAACAGAGTGGTCTCCACCTAAAATTACCCAAGACCAAGTAGGGGTATTAAACTAGGTCCAGATCAAGTCTACCATCATATCATTAACTGGTTACATTTCCTTATAAAATAATGGTTTCTTGCATAAATATTCTATGTAAGTTTATTAGTTTTTAGTCAAGACGGAAAAACAAAATGGGTGTGATTATCACACACTTCCCCAGAATGTTTGAGATGTAAGCAGAGGGAAAAGGTACAACATGGCTAGGCTGAGGTGGGATGGGATGGGATGGGCAGAAGAACCAATATCCTAAATCTTTCCTCATTTAGTTTTAGCCTACAGCTCTTTTCCCATAAGACATTCTTACGTCATTGGATTTTCTCTCTCTGATCTCTCTCTCTCTCTCTCTCTCTCTCTCTCTCTCTCGTCTGTCTATTTCTGTTTACCTCTATCTGTGGTTTTTCTTCTATATTCTTCTCCTCTTCCTCTGTTCCTCCTCTTCTTTCTCCTCCTGATCTTCCTTTTCCTTCTCCATCATCATCATCGTCATCTTCTTCTTCACCTCCCCCTCTGCTCCCCATCTTCCTTCCACTCCTGATCTTCCTTTTCCTTCTCCATCATCATCATCATCGTCATCATCATCTTCTTCTTCTTCTTCACCTCCTCCTCATCCCAACCTCTTCCTCTGCTCCCCATTTTCCTTCCACTCCTGATCTTTCTTTTCCTTCTCCATCATCATAACCATCTTCTTCCTTTTCTTCTTCTTCTTCTTCATCTCCTCCCTTCCTCCTCCACCTGACCTCTTCTTCATTTTCTCCTTATCACATACCTCATCTTCTCTGTAAGTAGCATCAGTAACAGATGCTCCATCTTTCTCATCATCCTTTCTTTCTTTCTTTTTTGTTTTTCCTTTATCTGGTTTCAAACTTCCAGCAGCAGTGCTGTAGTTTCAGTATTTTATTTATTTCAATGAAATACTGTTTAAAGTCATGTAAAAATAAAACTTAGCAACAATACTTGTTTTTTTTCTGTACATCTGAGGCATATCAAGCAGCCGAGTGACAGAATCGTTTGAGCATCGGATTGAATGCTTTGTGTTATTTGTCTTGACTGTCTATACCCAGCATGGGCAGCTTTTATCAAGTGGGCCACATGAGATCAAAGCTCATCATCAGGTGAGCAGCACTGCTAAAAAAATTCAAGGTGATTTTTCATTAGGTGTACTTTCCAAAGAGTCTTGCCGGGCACAGTTTGTCAATGATACCTCAGTGGTCTGAGTTCATATCCCATCGAGGTCACCCCTGCCCCTTTTTTTTTTTTACCTTTCAGGATTGATAAATAAAGTAAATACCAGTCCAGGTAGACGAGTTGGTTGGTTGGCTGGTTGGTTGGTTGGTTAGTTGGCTGGCTGGCTGGCTGGTTGGTTGGCTGGTTGGTTGATTGGTTGGTTGGTTGGTTGGCTGGTTGGCTGGTTGGCTGGCTGGCTGGTTGGTTGGTTGGTCGGTCGGTCGGTCGGTCGGTTGGTTGGTTGGTTGGTTGGTTGGTTGGTGAAATTGACTTCTTCTGGCAACATTTCAGATGCCACTGCTTCTGAACTGTATTGTATTGTCTTTGCTTGCTCTTTGAGCACTGCTCACAATAAGGTCATTATCATTTCTGGTCAGGGACCACCATGGATAATTTCCAGATGTCCTTGGCATGGCAGTGCTAATGAAGGGTGTTATCTGTTGAAGATAAACTCTACAGGCATGGATGTGCTGAGAAACAAATTCATTCTGCTCACACTCATTCAGTGTCCAGCAGTGATGGATCTACAATATTGGGGCCCTGAAACTTAAAATGTTATGGGGGGGGGGGTCTCTTTACAACCAGCAACAGTAAGGTAGCATCCAACAAGGGTAAAAAAATGTTCGTGCCCTTGCAAGGAACTCCACCTTGAGGCCCTGATAGCGCAAATGGTAGAGTTGTGATGTGGAGTCCTTAAAAATGAGTCTGAAAGTGAGCCCTCTTTCCATCAGAAATGAGATGTGGGTAATCACCAATATCTTTGACGATGTGGTTGTTCCATGGCAGATCACTACAAATATTTTCCAGGCTAAGCCTTATATCTTAGAGTTATGGGTATTGAAAATTAGGGAAGCGTTATATACATGCATGATGCATCATTAAGATACAAACGAAAATTACAAAATACTCTTTTTTTCTGTTTTCTGTAGCAACAGTTTTGTCATATGACAGCTTCCTTGCAATGTCATTTTCTAGAGACAATATACATAAGGAATTTAAGTGCTCTTCAGTCATGGTAGACCAAAACTTATTCTTTACAAAGGAAACCTTTGAGGAACTTCTTTCTGCTTCACAGCTTGTGATAGGCATTGTCAAGTACAGCTTATGTGCAGTGGTAATATTAAGGGACACTTCAATTAATTGTTGCTCATAAATATCTAGCAGAGTATACTAGTCTCATTCCTCTCTAGCCTTTGCATGTCTTCTGCATTCAGGGTCCACATCTCACTACCATGTAGAATTGCTGTTCTCTTTTACTCTTTTACTTGTTTCACTCATTTGACTGTGGCCATGCTGGAACCACTAAGTTATGGGGATGTAAGCACACTAACACCAGTTGTCAAGTGATAGTGGTGGAGGGAACAAACACAGACACACACATATTTACATATATATACGATGGGCTTCTTTCAGTTTCCATCTGCCAAATCCACTCTCAAGGCTTTGGTTGGCCCGAGGCTATAGTAGAAGACAGTTGTCCAAGGTGCCATGCAGTGGGACTGAGCCTGGAACCATGTGGTTGGAAAGCAAGCTTCTTTCCACACAGTCATGCTTGTTCATATACATGCATCATACAATGTTCCTTTCACCTGAAGAGAGAAAACTTTGGTTGCCAACAGAGGTAAAAGCTCTCTGAATTTTCTCCATCCTATTCTCATTCTAGCTATTACACTTTCCATGCATCCTCCCCCACTACTAATTTGGTCCTTCAGGTAGCAGAAATTTTCTACTACCTCTAATGAGCCTCCAGGGCATTTGAGAAATTCAAATTTCCTGAGTATCAGTAGTTTTTATGGCTCCTGTGCATCTTCCACATATGAACACTGCTTTGTCTGATAACCTTCCCATTATTCCACTGTTCCTCTTGTGTGTCCATAGCTTACACTGGGTGCACCATATGGAATTCCTGCCTACACCTTTCCTACAAATTGATCAGGGTCACTTACTTTAAGTGGATAGGATCTGTTTTCTTGTTTATAAGACCTTAATCTTTGCTAAGTTACACTTAAGATCCTTAGATTCAAGGTTTTGCTTACACTCCTGGAATTTCTTTTCTAGCTCTGATATAGAATCTGGTACGAGGGCAAGATCATCAGCATGTAGTAGTTCTCAGGAGCTGCTGATCTTGAATTCTTCCACAGGATAATGATGAAATGGAGGGGACTGAGGACTGAGTCTTGAAGGAAGTCTACCAGTACACCAAATTCTTTGCTGTACCCACATTAACTCTCCCCTTACTGAAAGCATCTCTGTACATGACCTGTATAGCTTCCACAAGGTACTTGTCTACCCATAGCCCTCCTCAGAGCCCACCATATCACACACTGTGGGGTACTTTATTGATGGCTTTTTCTAGATCAACAAATGCCAAGTATGATGGCTTATTCTTAGCTAAGTATTTCTCTTGCAGTTGCCTGACTATGAAAATAGTACCAGTAGTACTTCTCTCTCTGGGATGAAGCCAAGCTGCATTTTGTGTAACCCAATTCTGCTCCTAATAAATTGGACTATAACTCTCTTCATATCATCTTTGATGCCTCTATAATTGCTTCTATCTTATCCTTGTAGCAGCTAACAATAATTATGCTACACCTGTCACTGGATATTACGCCTTCCTGAATAACTCGATAACTTGATTAACTACACAGGTGACTAACTTGACACGAAAAAACACCAAATACATGCTGTAAAGTGGTTGGCATTAGGAAGGGCGTCCCAACACATAAATAATGTATTAATCACTGACGTATGCATGTGTGTGTGTGTGTGTATCTGTATAAATGTCTATGTATATATAGATATGTACATACCGCTAAGCATTTCGCCGGGCGAAATGCTTAGCGGTATTTCGTCTGTCTTTACGTTCTGAGTTCAAATTCCGCCGAGGTCGACTTTGCTTTTCATCCTTTCGGGGTCGATAAATTAATTACCAGTTGCATATTGGAGTCGATCTAATCGACTGGCTACCTCCCCAAAGATTCCAGGTCTTGTGCTTAGAGTAGAAAAGAATATTTAAAACATCAACTGACAATGGAGGTGTGGGTCCAGCAGATAAAATAGGAATCGATGGGATCCAAAGGCAATAAAATGGTTGAGAACCGCTAGACTAAAAGATTATAATTAAAAAGAAAAATTCAAAACTCCATCTAGGCTTTCTTGTTGTTTCCAATTTATTCGCCATAGATAGGGATCATAACAGAGTAAGGATAACACATCGCAGTATGCAGCATCAGCTCTTCAAAACTTTCGAGTGGTTTAGTTTGCAAGTACTAAGTTCCACCTCTTCTGGTTGTCTTTAAAAATGTCTCTATGATCCTTTGAGGCGGAGGTAAAGAATACGCACACCACCCGTTTTCGGCGTAACCTTAACCCTAACTTTAAACACCGGGTGTGTGTATTCTCTAGCTTCGCCCCATTTGATTATAGATGTACACGACCAGGGTAGATAGCAGCAGCAACAACACCAACAGCGATGCAGCTAGTGCTCATGGACAAAATAGGAATTATCGACCGCTTGTCTGGTTGCCAGGCACCCGCCCCATCGAAACGGTTATCCTCCTGATCTCAGAATATACATTCTTATTATAACTTCTACCACAGACCAAATATACTGCTGCAATGAGTGAGAGTAATTACATTTTTGTTTATCAAATCAGACCCGTTATCTGTTACCTTTCTCAAGTTATTTCTTTCAAATTCATCAACGATTGCCGAAAATTAGTTTAAAAACTAAACTATAATTACAAAAACTACTACTACTACTACCACCACCACCACCATCTCCTCCACTGTTGTTATTGTCATTCCTAGCGAGGCTACTAGTTCCAGAACCTTTCTGACCACTGTAGGGTTGCGATTTCCACTAACTTTTACAACCGCTGCAGTCCATTCGTTGTCACGACAACCACCACTACTACAGACATAACCTTCACCATTCACAGTCATCACCGTCACTACTACTACTACTACTGCTAGTACTTCCATCCCGACGACTGTCAATGTAATCATTAGCATCACTGTGGTCACAATGACCACCAGTACTACAAATATGGCTACCTTCCTCCATAACCCCTACCACCACCACCCGCCATCATCCCCACACTTTCTATTACTACTACTAGCACTTCACTATTACTACTATTAAAATTACTACCGCTGTAGCTATTAGCGTCACCACGAATTGCACATCCCTGCTACTGCGGTCACAAATACTACGATTACTATCAATACTATTATCTTCACCATCACACACCACCGCCGCCACCTCTACTACTACTACTACTTTCTGCTCACCCTAAAGACACTTGATACTGCATATACTGTTCGCATACGAAGGTGCAGGGGTTTGCTTGTCTGACAATAGCACGATGTGTCGGCAATCTGGTGATCGATTGACTCTGAAAGAAAAAGAAAGATAGAAAGGAGTAATAATAGTAGGAGGGAGAACGTGGAAGTTAAAAGGAGAAAGACGTATAAGGAAAGAGAATAAAAATGGAAAGAAAGAAAACAATAGGAGAAAAGTGGGGGAGGATTGAAAGAAGAAATGAAAGATAGAGTTAAATGAAGGTGGGGTAAAAAGGTAAGGAAAAGAAATGAATGAAAATAGAACGAAAAAATACAAGAAAGATTGGAAGATAAATGAAGGTATATAATTTATGGTGAAAGACTGAAAATAATAGCAAAAAGAAAACCCGAAAGAATGCAAGGATTCAACAGAAATGAAGAAAGGGAGAAAGACATCGGACAGAAATGAAGAAAGGAAATGGTAATGAGATATGAAGAAAGCAAATAAATGACGCGAGGAATGAAAAGAATAAAGATAGAAATAAAAGAAAAATACACAACTTAAACGGAAAAGTAAGAAAATACGAAATAATTACATCAGAAATTCTTGATGCAACATACGCACGCGTATGAGTGATCGTGAATGTGTGTCAATATATTCGCTTTCGCAATATCTCTCAGCCAAAGGGATAGCCCCAAAATGTCAGGTTCCTTTTCTCCCTCTGGCGTACATACAAACTTGGCCAAGCTAGCGAATTTCCCTATATGTATGTATGTATGTGTATATGTATATCTATCTATCTATCGATCTAGATATCTATCTATCGATCTAGATAGATAGATAGATATATAGATACGTTTATAAGTTTGTTTGCAAGATACCTGATGTGAAATTGTGTGTTGAGACAAATATTGTTATATTTCAGGATGGTCATTTATTTTTCTTGCTACATAAACACACACACAATATGTTCATTCTTCCCTTGTTTATAATAGTTCTTATTTTATTTCATGTCCATTGTCTGGAAATCTTTTGTTACACACCTGTGACCTCTTCAGCGAATCTTCCATCCCATGTGTCTCCTCCTGTTCTGAGGAGACAGTTGGGATGGAAGATTCGCTGAAGAGGTCACATATATACGTACAAGGGTGGCCTGAAAAGTGTGTAGGCTGACTATGGAGGAATGATGCTAGAGCTGTGAAATCTTGTATGTATTAACTTCAACTCTCCTTATTAATAACTGCATTGTTCCTTTCTATGTAAATTGACATTTGCCTGTTCAAAGAAGACTTCAAAAGTAACTAGTAATGACTTGGACATAATTTGGCATTGTGGTATTATCAAGTAGCTGCAGAAATTGTTGTTATATTAGGGGATGACATTCCAGCTTTACCAATAGTGCAATAGTGAGCAGCTGAATTTAGGAGGAGAAAGAATAGTCTTGAAGATGACCCAAAGTCTGGACATCCTGCAACTGTCATCACCAAGGAAAACATTGATCATGTTCATCTCATGGCATTTCTATGCATGCATGTGTTGGATGGTGTGTCAAGATCCGGCAGATCCGAGAATTGCTTGATGCTCCAAAGTGTACTTTGGTATGGTTTACACTGCTGGGAGTATAAACATACAAGTCTCACTGATAAAAGAAAAGAGTTTCTAGACTAGATAGATCTGAGGTATTGTTTTGGTCCAGTGGTAAGACACTTATGTTCACAGGTGATGTGGGTTTGAGTTTCACGGGCAGTATTCAACCTTTTCTTTCCAAAAGTGTTTTCAACCCAGTATTTGTGTGTGTGTGCACGTGCACATACATATTAATGAAAAAGGAATGTGTGCAGCAGTCTCCAAAAGCTTTCACCTTAAAAAAATAAGAGAGATGGAGGAGGGAAAGGGAAGGATTAGAGATCCCTGATAAAAAAAAGAATTAAAAGATTAGCTTACAGTTATATCAATTGTTGTTGATTAGCAAAGCAGAAAATCGCTATATGAAAAAAAGGCTATTATATAAATAATGTTTGGCACATATTCAAGATACTTCTAACAATTATTTATTTTTCATCTATTTACTTATTTGTTTGTTTATTTAACAAAACATTTGTCCTGTAATGTTCAATACAGGGAATGAAATAAGACTGAACATTTGATGGATTTATTGATAAAATTTTTCCAGAACACGGATCAATTCTACAGTAACCTTTTCAATTGTTTGACTCTCTCTCTCTCTCTATCAGTGTCTCTAATTCTTTCACTCTTCACTTTTTCTCATTCCATTCCTCTCACTTTTTCTCTGTGGGTGTGTGTGTGTGTGCGTGTGTACATGTATACATATACATACATACGTATATATATACAGACATGTGTGTGTGTACATGTGTATATATGTATACATACATACATACACTCATACATACATATACACATACATACACATATATACATGCACAAAACTGGAAAGAGCGCACTGTAGATCCATAAAGATTCGCAGAGCAAATATTCAATATATAGATAATTGTTTTGTGGGTGTGTGTATGTCTTACTCAAATTTCTCTCTCTCTCTCTCTCTCCCCCTCTCTCTTTATTTCTCTCATTGTCTGGCTAAGACCAATTATATATCCTTTTGATTAAGGGCTCTGATAAAAATGAATATCTCTCATAAGTAATATTATATCATTCTATTTTATATTATCATTCTGTCTCTCTATTTATCTTAGATATCTATCTATCCTATCTAACAACCTTTTTTTCCCCACTCAATCCTCCTACTTTCACTCTCTCTCTTTTTCTATTGCTCCGACTTCTTTTTTTTCTTTACCACATATTTTTCATTTCACCCTCTACATATCATTAACGCCACACTTTTGTCTGTCTGTCTGTCTCTCTTTCTTTTCTCTATTTTCACTGTTTTCCCAAGTTCAATAATTCACCTATTTTTTTCCTCTCACCCTCTCCTCTCTTTCTCTCTCACTCTTTCTTTCTTTCTTTCTCCCCCTCTCTCTTCCTTTTGCTTTCTTTATACTTTCTCATCTATCTTATCTTTTCTTCCTTCTCAGCTTCTATTTCACACCATTACTTTCATCCTCCTTTATTTCCATTCCTTTCTCTTGCAAATACCATAAAAAGTTATTAGTTCTTTATCAACTGAGTTTGTAATCTCATTTTTCATGTATACATTTATTGTTAAGCCCCAGGTCAATTGTCATTGAGCATACTATTGAACAAAGACATTTCAACTGTAGTCATCTCATATTTTTCAGTATTTGCACATAAGTTACATAATGTGTCTTTTTCTTACTTGCGATAATAAGATATAGTTTGAAGAGAACTAAGCTGCAATTTCTAGCAGTTAGTGGCTTATTCAGTTAGTCACAGCTGCAATTTTCAATCATTGCTTCTAGTTTGGAGAGAGAGAATGAGAGAGAGAGAGAGAGAGAGAGAGAGAGAGAGAGAGAGAGAGAGAGAGAGGGAGAGAGAGAGAGAGAGAGGTGGCTCTTATCCCAGCTTTTCATGTTCCATGGTGGTCTAAGAACCTATTGAAAGTTACAAATGCTTTCATCCTTTTACTCTTGCTTTCTCTCCCTCATATCCTATTCCTTCTTGTCTTCTTCTTATTCTTTTCACTGCTCTTCTTGGGCATTGGTGAGATGCAAGATGTGCAGAAGCAGAGCCTCAGAGAAAAATTCTGCAAAGTGAAACAAGACTACCTTTTGGGATCCAGAGAGCAGGATTCCTCTCAAAATTTAGAGTTATTTTAAAATTTTTTTACTCGATTGAGTCATTGGACAGCAGCTATACTGAGGCACCACCTATATAAACAACCAATAAGTAACAAATAGTATCTAAAAAGGCTTATTAGTTTGCCTCTTGGTCCCA
Source organism: Octopus bimaculoides (assembly GCF_046866305.1). NCBI lineage: Eukaryota > Metazoa > Mollusca > Cephalopoda > Octopoda > Octopodidae > Octopus > Octopus bimaculoides. Next base: position 61,955,574 of record NC_142939.1, on the reverse strand, counting down.
GCAGACAAAATGGAAAAGGTGTTGTCCTGGAGGATGGCTAAGGATATGCACTGGGATGGCCACTCTAACATATGGGGTTTGCACTTGTAGATAACCATCTCAGCCAGGATAATGGTGAGCAGAGATGTGGTTCAGGGGCTGAGAATGCCAGAGGTCTCTACTGCCACAGGCTCAATCACAAACCTGTCAGAGAGTGACCAATACTTTGACAGTTTGCCCTTCTCAACCTGACAAGCAGCTAAGTTGCTGCTGTGAAGGTGTCACAGCATGTGGCAATAAAATAAAAACCAAAACAAACAACTATTATCAATATATTCCACAAACATCACTTGAAAGTGGTGTCCCAGCATAACCACTGTCTAATGACTGAAACCAGGAAAATAAAAGAAGAATAATAAAAAAAAAAAATTATCTATTTATTGATTTATATCAGTGTATTTATGTATATAGTTTTCAGTTTCTGTTATGACATGTCACACCTTGTTCTTTTTCTTTTGATGTCTATTTGTTAGTTTTTTTCATTTCTTTTTCCCTCCTGTTCATGTTCAACTAAAAAAAAAACACTTTAAAATTTATTCTTCACATGCACCAATGATTTTTCACTGAAATATACTCTCATTTGTTTTCTTATATTTTAAAACTTCTCCTTTGTTGTTTTTCTTTATGCTAATTAAAGAGTGTGCCACCTGTACATGGTCTGGCCTTTTGCATCAGAACAACTTGTAACCTCATCAAGACTGCTTGTTACTGGTTCTTTACTTACTAAACACATTGGCTCCCACACATCCTGCTGGTGGGTCTGGTGGTATGTTAGCAAGTCTTGCCCAACCTGTCAGCAGGTCCTGTTTTAATTTCTTTCCTCTGGGTTTTCTGAGAGATGGTATGCTCTGATTGCTTTGATTTGTGCTTTTGGTACACTAGATTTTTTTCAAGTAATTTTTTTCATTTTGCTTCCGATTTCACCATGTAATGATTGAGTATTGAGAAAATTTTATTTGCCATTGAAACAAAAATAACTAGTTCTTTTTGAAAACATTGGTAGATTTTCCAATAGAAACAGAAGAGAATGAAAAATATTTTACTTGCCATAGAAACCAAAATAGTTCTTTTTGAAAAGATTTCAAGATCTTCCAATAGAAAATACCTAAAAAATTTAATTGACCAATATTCCTAGTGTCACTTGCTGAAACACTCAAGGCAAAGGGAAGGATTATCTGTGCATTCAGCACAATGTGTATTTCCTTTTTTTTTTTGTTTTTTTATCTGCTTCCTTTACACTCATTGTGTTCCTCATTTAGCTGTAATAGCCTACACGTCTTTTACAAACTATTCTGTTCAGTTTGTCCCTCTTGCTACATCTTTTCCAGTTATGGTGGGTACTAGTGCATGCAGCTCTTGGTGTTTGTTATGGGGATAATAGCAATAATGGTACACCCTTCCCATGTGACAAGTGGTATGTATTAGTCATTATAAATACTGTCAGTCAGTGTCAGTATAGGAGAGAGTATGAAGTAGATGGTCATAATTGTTATATATTTCCTTCTTTTCCAGCATAAATACAACTGGTGTACGTGTAATTGTAGAGATCACATACTTTATAAAGTTTCATGCCATATTTATATACTTTCCCAGGATTGTATTGACGAAAATCCAACCACCCATACCATGGTACCATTGTTTCATCAACAGCAATGTATTCACCTAGAGTATTAGCAGAAATGAAATTTTTTTCAAGAATTTCTAGAAGGTTCTTAATTTTCAGTCAGCAGTCCATTCCAGCAGTTTGGTTATCTGCAAAGAGCACAAATTGCAACAATGCCTGAAACCTATTTCATGACATTATTTGAAGCATATAAGAGTTTTTGAAGAATGAATCTTTTTGCCAATAATTTGATATCTTTGAATATCTTATAACTCCCATGTACATAATGATGCCCCAAAACTTCTTTATTTCATCACAGTTCGTGTCTTTCCTTTTAACTTAGCATTTCCAGCATTTTTATTTTGGTAATAATTGCGATTTGTTTCTTCAAATATCAGTTACAGTATTTCATCAGTTACTAAAAGTTTATATGCATCATAAGGAGTGACAACAGTTGCTGGACCCCAAACCTGGATTGACAAATGGAAAAGTGTGCTGCTGGGACCCATCCATCCACTGGGTGACACCCATTCCCTGAAGTATCAGCTTGATTATTATTTGCTTTTTCAGTGTCACTTTCAGAATCTGATTCAGGTCAGGTGCTAGTAGTATCAGGAGGGTGATAAAGGTCATCATCATTTAAAGACAAATCACATTAGGAATTATCATCTCCATCTTCACTGCTGGAACTGCTCAGAACGGTTTTTCTTTTCTTAGCATTATAAAAGAGATTCACTGGTGCTTTGCCTGGGTCAGTGCTCATTATGAGGTTTTGTTATTTTTAGAATGCCTGGTATTGCTAATTTATATTTAGGTTTACTAATTTAGATTGTGGAGGCGCAATGGCCCAGTGGTTAGGGCAGCGGACTCGCAGGTTTCATTCCCAGACCGAGCGTTGTGAGTGTTTATTGAGCGAAAACACCTAAAGTTCCACGAGGCTCCGGCAGGGGATGGTGGCGAACCCTGCTGTACTCTTTCACCACAACTTTCTCTCACTCTTTCTTCCTGTTTCTGTTGTGCCTGTAATTCAAAGGGTCAGCCTTGTCACACTGTATCACGCTGAATATCCCCGAGAACTACATTAAGGGTACACGCGTCTGTGGAGTGCTCAGCCACTTGCACGTTAATTTCACGAGCAGGCTGTTCCGTTGATCGGATCAACTGGAACCCTCGATGTCGTAAGCGACGGAGTGCCAACAACAAATTTAGATTATGCTAATTTGCAAATTATAGACAATTAATAACCTGAAAAGAAAGAAACAAGAGTTAGCATGTATGTATGAGTTATATCTCTAAAATTTCCACATGACCCATAGATTGTGTCATATCATATCTAGAATGTGATATGAACTAGGGTACTATACGACACTCTGGTGGGACATGGGTATCTAACACTACCTCTTTGTCTCACATATGGTATAGTGTAAAAATATTACGCTGCTCATGTCAAAAGTAATTAAGATATCATATTGGAACCCTGGGATAAAATGTAAAATGAGGCTCAGGAACCTTATTAAGCCCTTCACTCCTTATTGAGAATAGATCATTGACAGCTTTTCTCCTTTGCTGTTGATTCTGGGCAACCTTTTCTGCTTTTCCCCAGATGGATCCCTGCTTTTTCAGCTCTACTTCATTATCCTGCCTCCAGCTGTTTTTAGGGCATCCTTTTTACTGCCTCCTGGTAAGTTACAGGTCAAGGCTTGACATGTAATGCAGGATATTGGTTTCTTTTGGATTTTATCTGCACTGTATTATATATTTCCCTGAGTAATGGCCTTCCTCTTCCAGATTTGAATTGTCATCGATACTTCTGTGACTTTTTCTAGGTATGGCTGTTGGCCCTCCACAAACCCATTTTTACCTCTGAGAAGAGGTGATCTATATTAGTCTGACCTCTGTCCTTTGACCTGTTCAGCATAAGAAACCCTACTAGGAGCTTGTGCTTCCACTGGCATAACTTTCAGGGTCATTGAGGCATACAAGCCACCACCTTACAAGCTATCTAGAATGGAAGAGATATTGATGCCACAAAGCTTCCACTGGCTTGAGCATGTCTACAGACTGGGGGAGAAACTTCAGTTGTTGAAACAAATACTCTACTCCTAGTTGCCTTGCAGTACAAGAAACAAATCAGGGTAGCCTCCCAAGTGAGATAGAAATATCTAAACATAACATGAACAAACTTTACTTTGATACTTACAGCTGGGCCACAACAACGGAGGACAAAGCAGTTCACTTCTGATGTTATCGATGGTGTTTTATATGGTCAGTTATCATTGATTATTGATGAACAGGCCATGATGATGAATTAGAAAGGAAATTTTGACACCCGGGTCTCAGGAAGCCCCAGCTGTTTTAAAGTGGTTCCTTGTCCCAATATAGAGATAATCAACTTATCGATTATGGTTTTTAATGCCAAGCAAATGATATATAACCACTACAAGAGAATTTAATTCCTAAACAATCAAACAGTTTTTAAATATTTATCAGTGAGAATAATAAATTTCTTTCTGTAACAGATGTCAGAGGAAAATAAAATAAATAAATACAGCAATGCAAACAAACAAAATCAACAGAAGCAACATTCTGTCACACGAAATATAATAAACAAACAGGAAGATCATTGAACTCCTTAAGTGTACTTAGTAGAGTATTCTCAAAGTGTGTGTTTACCTTACACAAAAGCAATGAGTAATTACTCAACTCACTAGGAAGAAAATCAAAGTGAATACTTACTACATTTATTCATGTAAAATAAATCAAAGTGAATACTTTATTCTACTCACCAGAATTAATTCAAAGTGAACACTTACTCTTCTCACCCAAGTACAGGGAAGAAAAGAAAAAGGAACTAAAAAGAAGGGTAAGCAGCTGACATAGACAGCATTGTACGTGTGCATGTGCATATATGTATGAGTGTATTCTGCTAATGTAAGTATATATGTGCATGTTCCCAGCAGTGTGTTGCGTGTCCTTGAGCAAGATGCTTTATTTCATGTTGTTCCAGTCCACTCAGCTGGAAAAAATGAGTAGTACCTGTATTTCTGTGCAATGCTGAAACTTTCTGAGGACTACGTTAAGGGCATGCATGTCAGTAGAGTGCTCAGCCACTTGTACGTTAATTTCACATGCAGGCTTTTCCATTGATTTGATCATTTGGAACACTTGTCATTGTAACCAAATGAGTGCCAGTTATATGTATGTTGGGGTGTATATAAAGTGTCTCTTACTTTTTCACTTTTTTGATATCTCTGCAATAAAGAAATGGTTTGCCTTTCTATCAATAAAATAAAATTTCTGTCATTGCAATTCAGAAAATAGAAACAATAGCATTAAAATAACATTAAAATAGCATTAGTATAGGGTACTTAAACATTAAATTATTGTAGCTGTATCCTGTCCTTGTGCAAGGTACATTACTCCAATCATCTTAGTCTGCCTGATGGCTAAACGTCATGTTCCACTCCAAGATCATCACTCAGTGGTTTAATAGTACTTATTATATTGAGCAATTAGATGGTAGGCTCTACATATGACTCGGTGTAATGTCACATCATTTAATCCTTAGATTCTTTTAGAAGAGATGATTTTGTTGCAGACATTCAGATTAGAACATGCTTTTCCTGAAAACATTTCACCTGGCTCCAGGTTTTGTCCTGATTGAGCTGATCTATAATCAAAAGCATTCTGGTTGTGACCATCCTGTCTCATTTTCAGATAAAGTATATCTGAAACCTCATGATACAATGTGTACTTTTTTACTCAAGGAAGCAAAGTATAGTTTGAGGGAGATTTGGTTGTCATTTCTATAAAATCAAGCGGCACTGTAGAGCTCTTCTAAATAGGTGGACTAGACAACAGGAACTTTCAGAATTAAGTTTGTCTGCAAAAAAATACACCAAAGTTCCAGCAGTAACATTATCACCATTTATATATTTATTTTTATATATATCATTTATATATTTACACACACATACATATATACATGTGTAAAAGTGTATGTGTGTATATACATATGTATGTATATATGTATGTATTATAATGGAGAAAGCTGCTTATTAATTAGATATTTAACAATTACTAAAAGAAAGCAAAGATTGACCATCTGGAAATTTTATAAATTCATGTTCCAAAAAATTTCCTGTAATTTCAATTTCTGAAGTTTATTCAATAGTTGAACTACAAGTTTTTCACAAATCTAAATATTCATTGTATTCACTGTGGAGTAAATTTTAATGTTTAATAAGCAATATTAATTCATTGCAGGCAAAATTTCCCGTTTTCATTAGCAACAATCTTTCACTCATTCTCATTGCTATTTTCATTAATGATAACTTACTATTTATTCATTTCAAGTTTTAATTTGCTGGATGCCTTTCCTATCACCAACACTCAACTGTTTCCAAGCAAGGTGATAATTCTTCTCATGGCCACATGCATCTTTTCATGATTTCCATGAAAGACTAGAGAAAATCAACACCACTTATATGACAGTGATGCTTGTTTACAGCCATCACATGATGTCAAACACACATACATACTCCTTATCCTTTTAACACCTGGGAGTGGCATAAAGCCACTCCCACTCTCAAATATCCTTCCTCCCACACTTATTTGAGGGGCTTTTCTTTTTCCCTTTTCTTGCTTTTCCCTATTTTGGTGACCACACTAGTGCCAGTAGCATGAGATAAAAAAAGCATCCAATACACATTGTAAAGTGGTTGGTTTTAGGAAAGGCATCCAGCTCTAGAAACCATGCCAAAGCTGACATTGGGGCTTGATACAGCCTTGTGGCTCATTGGATCCCATAAAATTGCCCAACTCATGCCTGCATGGAAAATGAACATTAAATGATGGATGATAATGAGAACATAGATATATATGACGGGATTCTTTTAGTTTCAGTCTACCAATCCACTCACAAGGCTGTGGTTGCCCTAGAGGTATAGTAGAAGACACTTGTCCAAGGTACAGCACAGTGGGGCTGAACCTGAAACCACATGGTCGGGAAGTAAGATCCTCAGCCTCACACACTCAGAGAGATTTGGCCGCTATTTCTAGCCGGTCAAGATACTGTATAGAGACTTTCTCTTTATTGACTTACTGACATGCTATTCAGTAATGTTACTGATATCATATATCAATCCAAACCAGTAGCAATCATTACATTTTCCTTCAAATGTTGGCTTCAGTTTTTTTTCCTCCCTCCCCACCACCTCTTTTCCAATTTTTTATGCTGTTATATTGATCACAAATCTTCTATATTTAGATTCTGGAATTTTCTAAGACTTCCTGTTTGAAACCTGTCAAATACAGATCTTTGGATTTCTATTTTAAAATCTGGTAAAAAAAAAAAATGTCGGACATATTTCATTTTTCGTTGTTTTTTTACATGTGCTTCTTTAAAGTGATTTTTTTTATTTATGCTTACAAGAGCAAAAAAAAAAAAATTGAATAAATATTCAGATTTTAAATTTGACTTCTTACATAGACACAAATCTTGAAAGAATAAGGAAAATAAGATTGTGCAACATCCAGATTTAGTTGCTGGAAGCTCACTTATATTCTACAGGATGTTAGTCTCCTGAAGGTAGCTTTAGTCTAACTGTAGCTGCTATGTCTTAGAATACCAGAGAGAAATACGTTGTTTATGAATGTGACTCATCTTCCCTGTAACTTACTCCTGTTCTAAGGTAACATTAAAATATTGATTTCAAATTTTGGCACAATGCCTGCAGTTTCAGTGGGATGTAGTAACTCAATTACATTGACCCCAGTGTTCAACTGGTACGTATTTTATTGACCCCCTAAAAGGATGAAAGGCAAAGTTGATCTCGGCAGAATTTGAGCTCAAAATATAAGGATGGATGAAATGACACTAAGTATTTTGCCCGGTGTGCTAGCAATTCTGCTGGCTCACTGCCTCAGTAACATTACAATATTGGTTTTGAGCCAATGTAGGGGTCTTTGTATGGTTGATCAATCTGCAAGAGATAGCAGCCAAACATCCTTCAAATCACACACTTTGACACAAGCATGGGCAGCCCTTTTTTTTTAGAAGAGAACTGCATCAGACATGACTCATCATCAGACAAGCCACACCACTGAAATATGTCCATGGTAGTTTTTGTTAGGTATGCCATCCAGGAAGTCCAACTCGCTGCCGTTTGCTCTTAACTGCTCTAACATCTTAAAGAAAGGGAAGGATACATTAGATAATGATTCCTGGAAATGCCAAAAAAAAAAAAAAAAAAAAAAAATTTATCAAAGGAGTACTGAATCCGGTTTAACATGGGGTTAAAAGCCAACAACATAGTTCTTTTTTGGTAGCATGCCAGGTAAAATGCTTAGTGGTATTTTGTCTGCTGCTACGTTCTGAGTTCAAATTGCTTACTAGGGGTTGAAACAGAATTATTATGCTCATGGCTGTGTGATTAAAGAGCTTACTTCCCAACCACATAGTTTTGAGCTCAGTCCCACTCTGTGGAACCTTGGGCAAGTATTTATGTATATGTGTGTGTGTGTGTGAGGGAACTGAAGAATGGGGCTCTCATCCAAATACTAATAATTGGAAACCAACATTGCAAAATGTTTGATTCAGTTGAGTATTTAGGTATCTTGCAAAGACCTACCTCATATTCCATAGAATACACTATATTGCAATAAATATATATTCTAATAAATATCATTCACACATGGCAGTGTATGAATAATATTCTTAAGGTCAAAATTTACTCACTTGTGACCACTTCTAGGCTTTGTCCCTAATTCAGTTTTTAACCAAATCTGATGATGTTTATACATTTTTAGATTGGTCACCTCCTAAGCTACATTTTGAGCTACAAAATTTGAAATTTGGTTCAGTAGATTTCAAATATGTGAGGTCAAAAAGGGGAGAATAATGCCTGAAATTGACTTCAGAGATATACACATGACGCTGAATATACACTTTTGTAAATACACACAAAAGTAACTTTTAAAATGCCCATGAAGGGAAACAAAGGTGAGTTTGATGAATACGTAACTTTAAGGAGAGAGGAGGTAAGTTGACGATAATTGATGACAAGCAGACACCATTTGGTGTATAAAGAAGTTTGACTCTGGTGCCCTCATCTGCACCTCATATCAGGCTGCTGGTTCATCCAGTATTCTGGAGAAGAGGATGTCTAGTTCCTTTTTGAAGACATCTACTTCCACTTTATGCAGATTTCTTAATTTTTGTGGCAGGGCATTGAAGAGGTGTGGGCCTATGAACCCTAGACTATTGCAGTACTTGGTCCTGAATTTAGATGGAGTGGATGGTACCTTTGGTACAATACAATGGTGGCCAGTTCTGGCATTTGTATAACACTCAATGCTGAAATTAGGTATTCGCCATTCTAGAGTTTTCTATAGATTATTGCATATCTCTCATGCCTTTGCTCCATTGAATAAAGTTGCAGTTTTCTCATCCTGTCTCTGTAGCTTATCTGCTGCATTGCTTCAATCATTTTAGTGTAGTGGCATTGGACTGCTTGAAGCTCCACTGTTATTTTGGTACTATGTGGTGACCATAACTGGGAGCAGTCGTTCAGGTGGCTGAGAACAAAGATTCTCCACAGGGTCAATATAGGTTCTTGATCTCTTGTCTTGAATGACCTCAGTATCCATCCTGCCAGTTGTCTGCACTTTTTACATCCATTACACCCCTTTTGGCCACCCCATTATTGCCCCACTTTTCTACAATGCCCCCACCAGGATCTTTCCACCGCTCCCAGTGGGGTAGTACCACCTGTTTTGGAAACCACTCATATAAGTGAACAGAAATGATTCAACTAAAAATAAAACTCACATCACCAAACTGATCTTACTACAATTTTATGGAACTTATATCTAACTGACTACAATCTCTGCATTAAAAAAAAAAAAAAAGAAGACAAAAAGCAGAATGAATTAGCTTTGTATCTAGTCAAAAGAGATCAATATTAACGTATCAAAGACTTACTCAAATAAATTATTTTTCATCTTGCAAATATTGATTTTGTTTTGTCAATTTTTTATCATATTTAGTTACAATTTTCTTTTTCTTTTATGTTTTTTTTTTGAACTGGAATTATTATTTATTATTCATTGATGTTCTTCCTATTTTTATTTAATTCAAAGGTATGTCTTTTTAAATCAATTTGCTCAAAACAATAATCTCAAACATATCTTATAGTTTCCATTTCTATATAAACCTAGTTATTACATTATATATATTAATATTTGTAGACAGTGAATTATATAGACACAGACAGGCACACTAACGTAGTACTTTAGTTAATTAGCATTAATGTACGTGCATATGTGTGTGTGACTGAATATATATACCATCATCATCATCAGTTAACATCCGTTTTCCTTGCTGGCATGGATTGAACAGTTTGATAGAAGCTGGAAAGCCAGAGAGCTGCACTAGGCTCCAATTATCTATTTTTCATTTCTATGGCTGGATGCCCTTCCTAACGCCAACTACTTTACAGAGTAGAATGGGTGCTTTATATGTGACACCAGCATATGTGTGTATGTGTGTGTGTATGTACACACACACACACATATATATACTATCAAATCCATTCACTTTAGTTGGCTTGGGGCTATAGAAGATACTTGCCCAAGGTGCCACATAGTGGGGCTAAACCCATGGTTGGGTTCTTAACTACACAGGCACACCTGCATGTATCTCTCCCTGTATGTATGTGTGTGTGTGTGTATATATATATACACACATATACACATACATATATATATAATCATTTTAACTCTTATTAGGTTGTCTGGAAAGTTCTGAGCATTTTTTGAAATGTAAAATGAGATATAAATTATTGACCTTTCAATAAATTTTATTCAATGAAATAATTTCCATCATTATTAATGACCTTTGCCTATCTATCAAGCAATTTAAATAGTCCATCAACATAAAATTTGACTGGTTTTGAGGAAAAAAAGTTATCTAGATGCATTTTGACTCCATCTAAATCATTAAATGTTTTTCCTTGCAATGAGTTCTGTAGAGACTAAAACAAGTGGTAATCGGGTGACACAGTAGCAGGAGAATATGGTGGATGGGGTAAGAAATCCCAGCCAAGTTCATATAACTTTGTTCAGGTAGCCAAAGACACATTTGGTAGGGCATTGTCTAGTTGGAACAATACCCTTTTCCTGATGGCAATCTCTGGCCTCAGTTCTTTGATTTTTTGGTTCAAATTAACCAGCTGATGACAGTACACATCAGAATTAATGGTCTGGTTTTTGTGGGAGAAGCTCATAATAAATAATGCCTTTATGATCTCACCAAACACAAAGCATAGCTTTTTTGGCATGGATATTTATCTTTGGTTGCTGTTTCGGGAGATCCTTACCAAAACTCCTAGATCTTTTTCGCGCTACATTTTTGTACACAATCCATTTTTCATCTCCGGTCACAAGTTGTTTCAAAAAAGGCATGCTTTCATTCTGTTTCAAAAGCATATCACAAATGGAATACCGGTCCAAGCAATTCTTGGACCGGTATTTCTGTAGCGTTGTTGCCTTTATTGAATTCATAAAGCAAAATAAACTGTGCAGGTAAAGAAAGATGGTCACATGGGGAAAAGAATGATGGACAATGGTCATGTGTGAGCAACGAGAGAGTATCATCATCATTGTTTAATGTCAACATTTCCATGCTTACATGAACCAATCAGAATTCATAAGAGCAGACTTTCTATGACTGGATGCCCTTGTTACCAACTTTCACTGATTTCCAGGCGAGACAAAGATATATCAAGATAAGGAGACACACACACATACACAGGGGACTTCTTTGAAACTTGACTGACTTGGGATTTTTGTGAAAGACATTGGTCCTAAACCTGAAATCATGTCGTTGGGAAGCAAACCTTTTAACTGTTCAGACAATGTCAATTTGATGGAGGGAGTGAGCTAATGTATGACACATACATTTGATCACTATAAATAATTCATTTGTGCAGGTTGTTCAGCAATAGTTGAATGCTCATATGTTGTCTTTGATGGGAGAGTCAATCATGTATATATATATATATATATATATATATATATATATATATATATATGTATATATATATATATTGGGTCATCCCATAAATAATGTAGTTTTTTTATACTTCTTTTATTTTTCAAAATTAAGATAAACACAGTTCTTTCTCAATCTAAAATATACTTTCCTTCATTTTCTACAATGCTCTTTCATCTATCTGGTAGACTTACAAGGCCCCTCTTCCAAAATTCACTTGCATTGTTACCTTTATTGAATTCATAAATAACCAAACAAAGGTTGATCTATCCTAGTGTTTCGTAATCTTCTACAGCTCCCTGCTTTTGATATGCTGAATTGGTTAGCAGAATATCATGTCCCCACAACCAAGTAACATGTAGATGCCAGTTGCCAGAAATGTGATTAATATATAAATTGGTCTATTCAGTTGTGTTACATCACTAAACTTAGTCGTTATTTAATCAATGTATTCTTGGATAGTTAATGGGTTGGATGTAGTACTGAAGAAGTAACAATAATTCTTGAAGCATAGATGTACACCAATTACCTATTTTTCTATATTTCATTGCATTGTTTACAGAGATGTATTCAGATACGAAGGTCATAACTTTAGTGCTGATCAGATGAGATACACAGGTTCATTGTCAAAAAACAAAACAAAAACAAAGTTCTGCTGCTTTTAGAGTCACAAATGTTTATTAATTAATCTGGCAATTTTGATGGAATGAATAGATCAGTTGATTTCACTCTAATTTCAATGGTTAACAAAAAAAAAAAACCAAAAAAAAACCGTTGTTAAATACTCAGTGTGATAATATCTTAACCTTGATGCCAAAGTTTTCCCTGTTAAAGAAAATAAAATCAAGCTCAAAGAAAGAAATCAGAGAAAACATTTTTATATAATGACATTAACGAGACAAACAAACGACATGCATGAAATATGAGACAGTGAGTTGACAAATTCCAGCTTATGTAGTTTCCTTAAATTGACAGTTAAACTGTTGATGGATGGGGAGATAAGTGGTTACATAAACAGATAAACCCTTTATTGTTATTATTTCCTTTTTATGTTGATTTAACACGCAACTTAGTTTAATACATCCACTCAGTACTTAGGTTTCTTTAATGGAATTCACTCTTTTGCCAGTTTACATTATGCTTACTTGCTCTCTTAAGTTACATACTTACTCAAGCCCATTCTTCCCTCTGGAGCCTCAGCCATCGATGACTTTTCTCCACTGTTTTCAACTCTGGATTGCCTTCTCTACTTCTCTTCAGTTTAATCCCCTCCTCTTCATATCTGCCTCACCATTCTTTCAGACTTTGCTGTACTGAGTCTTTATGTTTCCCTGAGGAAAGACCTTCCTCTCCTAGATTTGGGTTGTCATCAATGCTTCTGTAACTTCGCTTTTTTTCTAGGTAGAAGTGTTGGCTCTACACAAAACCATTTTAACCTCTCGGAAGAGGCAGTCTATATTTGTGCAACCTCTATCCTTTGACCTGTCCAGCATGGGAAGTTTTACCAGGAGCTTTTATCCTACTGGCATAACTCTCAGAGTCACTGAAACATACAAGCCGGCAACAAAGATTGAACCTTGTGGTGGCTCTTAGTTATGTAATACCACTATATTCTTGAGGTTACATATGATGAAGGTATTCAAGTGGAGGCTTACTGTTAGATAAGCGAGGGGCCCAAACCCACAAGTGATGCTTTGGGAGGCAGCCCTATTAAATGGCACTTAATTCTGTATCTCTCTCTTCTACTCTCATTCACAGCTAATGCCCAAGCGAGTATAGAAGTGAGAGGCTGGTTCTTAGTCACTGGTTACCAGTAGAGTTGCTTACAGGGATGAAAGTGATTAACAATAGTCCAGGAGTCATAGCTTCCTCTCCTTCAACCAAAAATTACTAGAGTCCCTCTGGCTTGTTAGCTCATGTTGTACAGTCCAAGCAATGCTATCCAGGAAAATTGGATGTTAAATGATGAATCTAAGTCCATTTCGACTACACAAACATCTAGTGGTTTTGGCTCAGTCATAAACCCCCACCTATCACTTGCCAGAAGCATACAAATTATAGATCCACTTTCTCTTTCAACTCTTAATCCTTGCTAATCCCTGTAATTCAGACTGCATTCTATTGCAGAGGTTCTCAAACGGTGAACTGCAGATTTTTAAAAATCCAGTTTAATCCTTTAGCATTTAAACCAACCATATCAAGCCTAAATATTCTGCCTGGTTTGTGTTCAAACTGGCCAGATTCAGCCTCTCACACCTACCCTGCAATGTCATTCTAAAAATAATCAATAGAAACCTTGAAGCCACAAGGTAAATCCTGGTTAATTCTAAATAATGGTTTCAAATTTTGACACAAGGGAAGCAATTTTGGGGGAGGGGATGAGTCAATTACATCAACCCCACTGTTCAACTGATACATATTTTATTGACTCTGAAAGGACGAAAGGGCAAAGTTGACCTCAGTGGTATTTGAACTCAAACGGTAAAGACAGATGAAATGCTGCTAAGCATTTCCCTGACATGCTAACAATTCTGCCAGCTTGCTGCCTCGTTAATTCTAAATAATGTACAAAAAATAAGTATTACCTTTGACAGAGTAATCTGATTACTAAAATGTTAAGGCTTTAGAAAATCTAAAGGTTTTGCCTCATCTGGTTGGATAAGTATAACACCACCAAGGTTGCCAAGGTGAGGAAAAGCATGGAGGGTAAGGCCGAAGAGGCCATGAGGCAGCAGTCTGACGAAGTGAGCAGCAATAGTAGAGGAAGCGACAATGAAGAGGAGGAGATGACTTCTTCAGTGGTGTCACCCAGCCAAAAGAGAGCAGCAGGAGCCACAGGTCACTCAAGGACAAGGCCCAGAATTTGGTCAAGACCTGGTTGGAGACCAACTCCAAGGACTTGTTGACAGATGCTGCCTTCTTGGGTGAGCAAGACTTGGTGGACTTGTTCATCAAGTTCAACACAGCCGACCCCTCTAGTGCTGCAGTAGAGTGTTTGTTCTCTATGGGTAAGATCATCCCTTTCTGATGAAAACTCTGACATGCTAATTTTCATGACAGGCAACATGCATCTCATGAACAAAATGAAGAATGAGAAGAGGAAAAACTAAATTATTTTCATTTTTTATTTTTTCACAGCCACTTTATCAATGAACATTTTTAGTTTAATACTAATAGTATTTCATTTGAGATTTTTTTTTACCCTTTTCTGGTTCTAAAAGCCTTTAAAAACCTAAAAAAAAGGGCAAAAACTATAAAATCAGCCTTTGTTAGGTCTTTTAAAAGTTAAAACTACAAAATCGGCATTTTGTAAACTCTAAAGCAAAAAAAAAAAACTATAGTTTTGGGGTTCTAAAGCCCCCTAAAAAGGCCCACAAAAGCTGATTTTATACTTTTGGGTATTTTTTTAAAGGTGGTTTTAGAGCAAAAAGTGATTTTTTATTTTTTTCTATAATTAAAATTAACATTAATGGTTTATCGATAACTTCTGTTACATTTTCAAAGAATTTACTGATTAACGGTTACCGAAGTTAACTCTTTGGTTAACGAAGCTAACTTTTCAATTAATGGTGCCCACATACACATGTACTAAAATGAAACAAAGCATTTTTGTACATTGTAAAGACTCTTTAATCTATGTTTTTAACCAGGACCAGGTTAAGACCCAGAGCAGACCTAAGCACTTACGAGATTTTGGTGCCTCCATCATCATCATCGTTTAACGTCCGTTTTCTATGCTGGCATGGGTTGGATGGTTTGACTGAGGTCTGGAAAGCCAGCGGCTGCACCAGGCTCCAATCTGATCTGGCAATGCTTCTACAGCTGGATGCCCTTCTTAATGCCAACTACTCTAAGAGTGTAGTGGGTGCTTTTTATGTGCCACCCGCACAAGAGCCAGTCACGTGGGCCTGGCATCGATCATGTTTGGATAGTGCTTTTTATGTACCACCGGCACGGGAGTCAGACAGGGGCACTGGTAGTCACATTCAGACGGTACTTTTTATGTGCCACTGGCACGGGAGCTAGTCAGGTGGACCTGGCATTATGTAATTCAAAATATAAACTACAAAACAAATTTTTATTTTTCAAAATGAAATACAACTAACAGTAAGATGGAAAGCAATAATTTTTGTGTACTTACATTTTATTGGTATTTGAAGTTTTCAGCTACTTTTTTTTTTAATTGCAGTCTTTGATTATTATGATACCATGGACACTTTGAAATTATACTTCTGATCATATAAGCCATTTCAATTATTTTAGCAAGTTTTTTTTTTTTTTTGCATGCCATAAAACATTTACCATTTCTGTGGTGCTCCTGCTTCCCTTGATGCCCTAAGCACATGCTTTTTTTTGCTTAATGGTTAATCCAGTGCTGTTTTTTAACATTGAAGAATTGAGAAAAGCTTGATTTCCTCTAAATATTTTCCGTTACTAAAACTACTTTTTTTTTTTACTAGATTTATTACACTAAGTCATTAGCTGTGTATTGTGGAGGCTAGATGCCTTACAATATTAGCCAATAATGTTTGGAACAAGACATGGTTTAAGTGAAGAAAACCAATAGCATGAAATATTAGTGTAGTGGGGACTTATAGTTGCTTCCCTTTAACGATATATTTGTCTTGATAAATTGTTTCTATTTCATCAGTTATTTCTCAATAAAAGAATGAAATAACAAACAAAATATAACAACTTTTACTTGCTCCGATCATTGGTTTGCGATCGTGTAAGGGCATCAATTTGTAGGGTTTTTGTCGAATAGAACGCTCCCACCAACCAATACTTAATTTTTTAAATTGGTACCAAGTGTACCGGTTACTTTCGTCGAACCGCTAAGTTACAGAGACGTAAACAAACCAATATCGGTCAACATGCTGTGGTGGAGGGTCTCACAAGGCATCGGTCAGTGTCAGAAGAGACTTGTCCAAGTTGTCGCACAATGAGACTGAAACTGGAACTGCATGACTGCAAAGTGATTTTACCTACACAATCATGCTTGCAAAATTATACACTGGAATAATAATTATCTCGATGCAAAATTTGTTTTGTTATTTCACCAAAAAGAAGAATGTTGATATTCGTCAGTATGAGAACCATCGCTTGTTGTTAGAACCATTGCTGAATGTCTTGTTTGAAACTATTTACTGTTGAGTAAGTTTGTTGAGAGAACGCGACTTTCAGAAAATACCAGTTCTGTTTTTTGGTAGATATTTAGCATCATTACTGGAATAACAATAAAGTTTAATTTCGCAGCGAAAGGGTTGAACGTGCATATCCAGAAACGTATTTTCCAGTGTCTTTCCTTTACGATATAGAGTGCCGTTTGTAGTTTATCTTTTGGGCGGAGGTGACTAAATTGTCTGCCGTCTTGGGCTTATTAATAATTTTTCTATTGGCGCACAAGGCTAGCAATTTGGGTACAGATTAATCGATTACAGTGCTCAATTGGTACTTATTTTGTCCACTCCATAAAGGATAAAAATCGACCTCGACGGCATTTGAACTCAGCGTAATTATTAAGAGAGCTGAAGTTGTAAGAGAAATTAAGGTAAGGGACGTAACTCTTAAATCCTTACAAATTGAAAATGTTTGCAGCTTCACTGCAGCAGAAATAATTCAAATTAGTGAAAGGCTTTTATTATTATCACGCTGAGGCGAAACATTTCTATGACAATGAACAGCAAATAGTTTGGGACCCAGTAATTTGATTACATTATCTTTGATAACTGTCGATTTATTTCAGTCGTCCGTATGAAGCTTGAGCAACAGGACTCGTGGTAACGGTTTCGGCTCTTCACTGTCGAGAATTGATAAAATCTGTACAAGTACAAAGCACCAGGTTCAAAGTAATTGATTTACACCTTCCTCCAAAATGTGAAACCAATATCCAATACATGGTGTGAAAAAAGACAATATGGTTGCAAAGCGAATTCCTTAGACAACCAACCGTAATGACAGATTGGTCACATTTCATCAAAGGTCTGCCTGATGACCAACAGCCTTGGGTCTAAAGATTTACAGCAGCAATGAAAGCCGCGAGGTGAAGTGAGGCATTTAAAGAGCATAGATTTAAAAATATTGTTACGCCGCACACGGACCTCCGATGCCACCACGGGTCCCTACATAAACAGCCCGCAGTTTGCTGGCCCAGAGAAGCTCGCGTGCGACAACGCTCAGCAAATCAGAAACCCGCTCCGGACGGTGAAGTAGCGAAACGAAGCCAGTCGTGCCGAAAAAAAATAAAAAGAAAAAATGTTGTGTAGTCAAAGTACATTCAAGAGTTCTTTGGAAAGTTCTGTTTTCTTTCCTTCGTTCCTTTAAAAACACATTTAACAAAGTTCTTTTTTTTTTTAATCTTTTCAAACAATTAACGACACAAAGTTGCATCCCAACCACATGGTTCCAGGTTCAATCCTATTGCAAAAGTATCTAGAAGCTCCCTTATTGTTTTGTAGGTCAAGAGGATTTAAGTACAAGGACCGATTCCGGAGACTAAGACTACCTAAAATAGTTATGGGCAAAATGCGGCCCAGAGATTACTGAAAAGTACGCCTAGCGAAAAAAAAAAAAAATAATAATTTCAGTAGTGCGGCCCACCAGTCATGCTTCGTGCAGCCCGCCTCTGCCTAAAAGTTGCCAACGCTTTAAATAAAGTCTGTTCTGAGATCGTGAGCTGGAACTAAAACAATTTGTTTATAAATAGCTTATAAACACCTTCCACGCTGCAATTATTTAAGTTATTTCTGCAGAATTATCTCCCTTGTATCACCGACTTAATAAAAAATCGGGAGTGGTTGACTATTGTGCTAGAAATAACAGCTCAATATGGTATTGGGAAGCTAACGATACATCCATGCCTTCGTCTATATACATTAGTCTCCTTTACATATAAACCAGAGAAAGTGGGGTACACGGAAGGACGATGCATGTGTAGGTATGTATATAAATATAGTTATACCATCTATTGATACATATACATACACATACCTATATATTTACAGGGTACAGTGAATAAACTAGATTTAAAAAATATCTTGAATTACTAATTCAATAAAATCCCCATTGGCTTCAACCACGGCCCCCAACACGACTTAGGAATATGCTGCTCTTCTGAACGGTCTCCTTGTTTAACTTGGTGAATGCTGCCATAATCCTTGCCTTCAGTTCGCACAGGCATCACATCTCATAGAAATCTCTTGGCGAAGGATGTCAGTATTTTAATGTTCCTCACGTTGGGGGAAAGCATACGAGTGCGTACACATTCATGCACTCACACGAGTATATAAACCTGTGTATATAGCGAAGCTATATAGAAGGCATTTGCCCAAGGTGCCACCAGGACCATGTAGTAGGGAAGCCAGCTTCTAGCCACAGCAACGCCTATATTCTGTTAATAGTTAGTCTATATCTTAGGCCCTACAAAAGCCTTCTCAGTGGATTTGGTAGATGGAATTTGAATTCAGACCACATGCATGTATACCTCATGTAAGTCTTGACGACACGAGTATGCTAGTCCAGATGTCCATTAACCCCACACCATCTCGGTCTATTACTTAGCTTACGTCAATAACTCCATGGTGTTTCGCATTGATAATAAAATATATACAAAAATAAAAATGTGTAGTACAGTACTGTACTTCAGGTATTTTCATCTATCGCAGTGTTTTGGAACGTAACACCAGCGATAATAGAAATTCATTTGTAAACACTTGGTGGGAAATTAAATCTAAAAAAAAAAAAAAAAAAAAAAAAAAAAGAAACTAACGGAAGCGAAATGCTACAGTTACCGCGAAGCGGGTAAAAAAAATTATGGTGTTTGAAAGTGATAGCAATGAAATGCATAGAGTAAAAGATTTTTAATAGTTCGTCCTGTAAGAAACTAGCCATTATATTGCACAAAAATGTTAGTTTGCTTCGCAATGACATCTGCTAAAGCAGTTTCAGCTTTATTGAAGCAATTCATGCTGACAGTTACTATCTTCTAGCGGGAAAGCGAGTAAAAGTAGGACTCTCTCGTAACAAAAGTGGTTAGGGTACTTCACTTCACGTAGCATAGAAAAGTTTTGTACGCATAAATAAAGTTGTAATAAATCGAAAACAAACACAAGCAGCGAGAAGACATTCCTGAAGAAAATATGGGCCCTGAAAAGGGCCGTTGTTGAAATATAGCAAAGTCTCATCTAAGCTCTCTCGCCACGGATACGGCGTGCAAGTTGAATGTCCTTTGGCATAATGGTCACTCTCTTAGCATGGATGGCGCATAAGTTGGTATCTTCGAAAAGACCGACTAAGTAAGCTTCGCTAGCTTCTTGAAGTGCCATAACAGCAGAACTCTGGAAACGGAGGTCTGTCTTAAAATCTTGAGCGATTTCACGGACTAGACGTTGGAAGGGAAGCTTCCTAATGAGAAGCTCAGTAGACTTCTGGTAACGTCTGATTTCACGAAGAGCTACAGTACCGGGCCTATAACGATGTGGCTTCTTAACACCTCCAGTGGCTGGTGCACTTTTCCTGGCAGCTTTGGTTGCAAGCTGTTTTCGAGGAGCTTTTCCTCCGGTGGATTTACGAGCTGTTTGCTTAGTACGAGCCATTACGATATCTTAGCCAGCAGGGAAATACTAGTAGCAGCAGCAAAAGTGACAATCTTATATAGGTGCTGATTAGTCACGCCAAAACATTAAGCAGGAGTAGCTTGGCACCAAAAGTCACATACATTCTAAACCATGTGACATGTAAATCACTATGCTCTCTGCTACGTTCGTGTAGTATGTACATATATACATCTCCGATATAGAGTAGAAGTTTATCTTACATTCAAAATGAGTGGACGTGGGAAAGGTGGAAAAGGACTCGGAAAAGGTGGCGCTAAACGTCATAGAAAGGTGTTGAGAGATAACATCCAGGGTATTACCAAGCCAGCTATACGTCGTTTGGCTCGCAGAGGTGGTGTTAAACGTATTTCTGGTTTGATCTACGAAGAGACCCGTGGTGTATTAAAAGTGTTCCTTGAGAACGTCATCCGTGATGCTGTTACCTACACAGAGCATGCGAAAAGGAAGACCGTGACCGCTATGGATGTTATCTACGCTCTAAAAAGACAAGGAAGAACCCTGTACGGTTTTGGCGGTTAATTTTCAAATCCCACTGCTATTACGCTAATGACAAAATCGGCCCTTGTAAGGGCCATGAAAATTTGCACTTAAGCCATCTCGCTGATTTCCTAATATGCGTCATTAACCCGCTGTCTTAAAGTTTTGTTCTTTAAATTTCACTCAGTAACTTAGAGGAGATAAAGACTATGTACAGCACCCTTCTCGGCGTAACAAAAGACCTTAAATACCGGGCGCCGAGCAAAGATCTGACTTTAATATTATAAAAGTATTACCGTGAATGCTTCGAACAGATTTATTTCTGTGGCTGTCTATTTGGCCACAATACCAAAATATAAATTTCTCAGCGTGGTTTGTGTTAACGTTTACGTTATTGAGCTAAATTATTCCTAGTTACTTTAAGCACTTCTTTATTTCTTAAGGAAAAATGCAATGTTTTCTATTAAGTGTATTTTGAAACTGTTACGTGAATTAGAACTACTCCCCACTCCTGAGTTTTCAGGATTTTTTTTTTTTTTTTCGAAATACGTAGAAAAATAGGATTACGATTCTGTAAAATAAATAGGTTTGTAAAATGTGGCTGTGTGTGTGTGTAGTAAGTAGCTTGCTAACCAACCACATGGTTACGGGTTCAGTCCCACTGCGTGGCATGGGCAAGTGCCCCCCCCCCCCATCCATCAACCTACGTGGAAAAATACGGAGATTAAAAAATGTAAAGAATAAACACAAATTCATATGTTTTTATGAAAAACTCCGACCCAAAATTTCCCAGCTGTCTAAATGTGAAAAATGAACGGTTGTAGGCGCAGGAGTGGCTGTGTGGTTTAGTAGTTTGCTTACCAACCACGGTGTTTACGTCCCCGTAACTTAGCGGTTCGGCAAAAAAGGTCGACAGAATAAGTACTAGGCTCACAAAGAATAAGTCCTAGGGTCGATTTGCTCGACTAAAGGCGGTGCTCCAGCATGGCCGAAGCAAATAAAAGAGGGTTGTTTTGAAAGTTAAAAAAACCCCTTCAATTTCACATGAATTATTTTGTCATATTACTGCGGGAAATTACTCTGAAAGAAATCTTAGCAGAAAGGTGAGTAGATTGATTATGTTGTTATCGAGATTTGGTTGTTTGTTATTTCTAGTATGTGGATAGCTTGCTTGAAGGCCTGAGGGTATATATATATATATATATATATATATATATATAAATAAGATCGTTATTTAAAATACCGATCATATCAAGTGGCTAGCATAGGAATAAAAACCTCAGGTAATAATAATTATCAAAATATTTTCTGAAAAATTGAAATTTTACAAACCAATATTTTTCAGAATCGTGATCTTATTTTTCTACATATATCAAAAAAAAAAAAAGAAAGAAAAAAATTCTGGGAGGCGGGTGGTAATTGAAATTTTGAAAATGCGACGTTTTGACAATTTCTTTTTCTGAATCGGATCCTCCATAACCAAAACCGTGTGATTCCGTATAAAAAAAAAAAAAAAATTAATATATATCCATTTTACCCGAAGTTATGACGGAAAAATCGGATCTTGTGAATTTTCCGAAAGTCCCTCCCCACCTCTAGGGTCGTCAGCGTGCATTTTTCCCCCCATACACTTGTTAACTTAGGCTGGTTTATTTCTTTTTTGTTCCCGGGTGAAGGTTTTTATATTGACCGGCTGCTATTTCTAGCAAGTTGAGTGGTCATACCTAATAACTTGTGTAATTAAAATTTTTATTGCAAGCTTTACGAGTCAAGAACAGTGTAATGGGTTAGAAGCGAGTGGGATAATTTCCTAACTGTGGTAAAATAATTAAGCGTATTTTCTGTGTTCAATTATTTAATAATTGTGTTTTTGCGGGTTAAATTTTTATGCTGGGCTTTGAGTGAATGCATGTAAAGATATGTACGTGAGTTCCAAGAACATCAAGTTATTTGACTCAAAGTTAGTGAAACCTAACTTCAGTGGGCGGGTAGAACGCTCTCAACTCGTTAAAAAACTGCGGCAATTTGTTCCGCAGTATTCCCTTTAACTGATGATGTGAAAAATCCTTCGGGAGCAGCGAGTCATAGTGTACAACACGATGTCAGACCTAGGAGCTTCCTCGTTTTGAATATTTCCAAATCCCGATATAATCAGAGCCTACACTGACAGACTGCTTATCTCTATTTAGAATAAATCGGGGTGGGGCCCACAATATATGGCTGATTTACTAACCCCAATTCCTATTTTACAAATTCTTATTCTATACCCTCAGACAAAAAAAAAAAAAAAGTCTCCTAGGAAATTTCGGTATCGTGGAAAATACTGCAACTGACTAAAAATTTCATAAAAATCGCAAGTGCAGATAATCGGCTAAAAGACTACGTATATAATGTAGGGGCCCTGAAAAGGGCCGTTTGGCAAACTGAACGCCTCCACAAAATGACCTTTACTTTGAAGGCTTGTGGGTCTTCTTGGGGAGAAGAACAGCCTGAATGTTAGGAAGAACACCACCTTGGGCAATGGTGACTCCTGACAAAAATTTGTTCAACTCTTCGTCATTACGGATGGCCAACTGTAAGTGACGGGGAATAATTCTGGATTTCTTGTTGTCTCTGGCAGCATTTCCTGCCAATTCCAACACTTCGGCAGCCAAATATTCCATTACAGCAGCCAGGTATACTGGAGCTCCGGCACCAACACGTTGGGCATAGTTCCCCTTACGGAGAAGACGGTGGATACGGCCGACAGGGAACTGCAGTCCAGCACGAGACGAACGAGTCTTGCTCTTCCCTTTCACTTTACCTCCTTTACCACGTCCAGACATAATTGTAGAAAATAGCAGATCAAAGTGTTAAACAGCAAATGCAATATATTTCATGCTTTTCGGGTTTAAATACTATTCTAGTAGGCTCCAGCAGTCAGCCGAAATAGAAGTGAAAATGCGCGGGCTTTTATCACGTGGTTTGGCCATTTGTTAAATTTAACCAATGAAAATCGAGTACGCATCTTCAACAAGAAGCTGCTGTGAGCCTACTTTCAGCTGCAAATCGAATATCTGTCGCGCTGTTCATTTGCTCGCTATTTTCATTATGCCACCAGCACCAGCAACCGCTTCGAAAGGAGCCAAGAAAGCTTCTAAGGCTAAAGCCTCTCGTCCTGCTGGTGATAAGAAGCGCAAGAAGAGAAGGAAGGAAAGCTACTCAATCTACATCTACAAAGTGATGAAGCAAGTCCATCCGGATACTGGTATCTCCAGCAAAGCTATGTCCATTATGAACAGTTTCGTCAACGATCTGTTCGAAAGAATAGCTTCTGAAGCTAGCCGTTTGGCTCACTACAACAAACGATCAACCATTAGTAGCCGTGAGGTACAAACTGCTGTCCGTCTACTACTCCCTGGCGAGTTGGCCAAGCATGCGGTGTCTGAGGGTACCAAGGCTGTCACGAAATACACCAGCAGCAAGTAAATCAACAACGGACTCTGTCCATCGAAGAATAACCGGTCCTTTTCAGGACCATCCATTTTCTACTGATAGTAATTTCAATCTATTGATATGCGCTTTAGATTAAAAAAAAAAATATGCTCACACCCATCATAACATTTAAGGCGAATTTGGATTTTATTGTCTCCTCGTTGTGGATGCTTCACTCTTCGTTTGCTAGACTAACGTTTCTCCTCCCCATAAACATTCAAGTCCTGCTGAGATGGACTCCGTATGTTTTAAGATCAAAAACGAAAAAAAAACATTTGGATAATGGTGTGATGCAGAATCGTCGCTCAGTTCCCCTCCTTCAACCTCACTTACAGACATTTTACGTATTGTATATAATTTATCCCGACCTTTGTTGATGAGCAAAACGGATAATTTTAATTCTACAAATGCATGTCTACATGGCGGTGTCTCACCAAATTTCCGATATAATTGTAATCTGCATCTGAACAGTTTGTATTAAAATCTCATTAAAAAATACTCTTTTCTGGGGCACCAAATGTTGGATGCTAAAACGGAGAAATTCTGATTCCCAAAGTCCGCCTTAATTTCCTTCATACCCGTCCGCTTACAGGGTACCGCAAAAGTAGGTACACACTACAATTTATTTTAGTATGATTAATTTCATTACAACATTCTTTAAACCTGTTTGGTACTATTTTTTATTTTATTTTATACTGAGACTTGTATTGTGGTTTCATTTTTCTTTTAAATTCTAACGTGTCTACCTACTTTTTGGGCCACTCTGAAATTATGTACATATACACATGTGGGGTGGACCGCACCCCCTTTCGAGTACGGAGATTCTAATTCTGCAAAACAAAACGGCTTTTAAAAGTTTAACCCCCCCCCCCCCCCCAATTCTTCAATTTTCTCAGAATTTTCTTTTTTTTGCGAATGCGTAGGAAAATACGGAGATTATTTTTCTACGTATTTCGCAAAAAGATTTCTGAAAAAAAGTGAAAATTGAATTTTTTGGGGTGCGGGGAATTAAGATTTTTTTTTTGCAGTTAGAATCTCCGTACTCGAAAATGAGGGGATTCTGTAAAATGAAAAAAAACAAAAGACGAAAGGGTGATGCGGTCCATATTCTTTACATCCGCCCACATGTGGCACAGGAATGACAAAGAAACCTGGAAAATCCGGTTAAAAACTGTCTTATTTTAACCTTGTAAATTGATTATTTGCACCATTAAAATTAAATTAAAAAATATATATAAAATGTAGGTTGCATTAACTAAGTAAAATTGGTACGCATTTTAATTATCCTACGGGGTAAAACCCTGTAGTTATACCATCCTACGATTCAAAGATTATATAAAAAGATGTTATCAAAATATTTACGACTGATATCGTTCCTTAACGCAGACAATAAAATTTTCAAAATTTACAACGTTAAAGTAGGAAATTACCAAAGTGTCTGCGTGATGATTGCAGATGAATGTCACCATTGTACAAATTTACAAAAAATGGCCTGGCTTCCAGGAAATACTACTTTGCTTGGAAAAGTAAAGATTGATGTTAGGAAAGGCTTGATGGTATAACACGGAAGATAAGTGTCATTGTAGGGAATAGAACAAATTCATTAATTTACCTGACTTCCATCAGCTATTTCCCCTTAAAAATCATAATTGGTCAATCTAGCACACAAGTGCTTTATTTTTCATGTAATAAGAGATAGATGACTTAAATAGGAGTGTTGCCAATTATTTTAGTGTTTTAAACGTTAATTCGAGCAGGATTTCAGGAATTATTCTAATTTATTAAACACTTTTTAACCTTATTCACTCACACATACCTATGGTGGCTGTCAACTCAAGCAAGTATGACCACCACTGACAAATTGTTATGCTAGACTGGCTCTCGGCAATTCTTATGCTGAAACTTCAATAATAGCTTCTCTCACCTTCAAAGCCAAATAATCCAAAACGTGAGATCTGGAGCTTTGCGATGATGTCATTTCAGTATTTCTTTCTAGAGATACATCCAAACACAGACTGGGGGGGGGGGGGGTCTTTCTCTCGCATCCATCCATTCATGCATTCATTTATTGCCTCTGAGAAATTTTGAAATGTTTTATCCAAATATAAACTAATGGCAACATTTAATACATTACTGAAAATAATGGTTGACACCCAGTGAATAACTGGAGAACAAACTTCCAAGCTAACACATTGATCATCACGTCTGTTTTCTATGCTGGCATGGGTTGGATGGTTTGACAGGGACTGGCAAGGCTAGGGTCCACATTAAGTTCCATAGTCTGTTTTGGCTTGGTCCCAACAGCAGGATGCCTTTCCAACACCGACCACTCCAGAGTGCACTGGGTGCTTTTTGTATGGCAGCTTTTCATGTGGCACCACCACCGGTGCTTTTCATGTGGCACTATCACCAGTCCCTTTCACGTTACATTGTCATCAGTACTTTTTAAGAGGTACCATCACAAGTGCTTTTTTTTTCACCCCAGTGATTGATGTTTTCCAATTTTGGCCATTCTTGTTATATGATGCAATATTTCAACACACTAATTGAAGTCATGTACTTTCAACTTCCTCATTATTTCACATCCTTTTGCCTTCTAGAATACACACACACGTGTGTGTGTGTGTGTGTGTATATAAAAATTTAAGGAATGGAGTAAACGCATGGTATAACTGCATACTTTATTCCGACATATGTTTCGAAGAATTACAATTTATTCGATCCTATTTAATACATTACTGAAAATAATGGTTGACACCCAGTGAATAACTGGAGAACAAACTTCCAAGCTATGGATCGAATAAATTGTAATTCTTCGAAACATATGTCGGAATAAAGTATGCAGTTATACCATGCGTTTACTCCATTCCTTAAATTTTTATATATACTCAAATACCCAAAATATCAAGGAGTTTCTGCCTCACTAACAGGAATTACACCATAGTTATTTTGTGATCTTTGCTACCTTGGTTTCTATTAACCCATTTATTCTATCCGAATTATTTATTAGGATAAAATAAATACATATAATTATATATATATATATATATATATATATATATATATACATACATACATACATACATACATACACATTCATTTGTCTAAGGCAAAGGGATGTGAAATAATGAGGAAGTTGAAACATTGCATCATATAAGACTGGCCAAAATTCGAAAACCTCAATCACTGGGGTGAAGAAAGCACTCTTAAAAACTACTGATGGCGGTGCCACGTGAAAAGTACTGGTAATGATGTCACATAAAGGGCACAGGCGTGCTTGTGGGGTAAGAAGTTTGCTTTGCAACTACATGGTTCTAGGTTCAATTCCACTGTGTGGCTCTTTGGGCAAGTCTTTTATAATAGCTCTGGACTGGCCAAAGTCTTGTGAGTGGATTTGATGGACGGAAACTATACGAAGCCCAGTGTGTGTGTGTTGTATTTGCCCTTACCGCCTGACAACGGGTGTTGGTTTGTTTACATTCTTGTAGTTTTGCAAAAGCGACTGATAAAATATGTACCAGACCTTAAAATAAGGATTGGGATTGATTTGTTAGATTAAACCTTTCAAGGCAGTGCCCCAGGATGGCTGCAGTCTAATGACTGAAGCAAACAAAAGGTAAGAGATTTGCTATGATGTTGCATCTACAAAATGTAGTGTGCTTTAGACAGATCAGCAGGGAAATATCTGTGTGAACATTAGGGCTTCACACACCAAATGATTAAATGTGGGCAAAAACAGACCATTTCTTAGAGAATCTCTTCATCTTTTCAATGAGAAGAGTAACAACAGAAATAAACATACTTTAAATGGTTACTATCTTTTATCATTTTCTTGTTTCAGTCTTTGGACTGTGGTCATGTTGAGGTACCAGCTCAAGGGTTTAGTTGAACAAATCGACCCCAGGGCTTATTCTATTTTAAAGTCCGGTAGGTATTTTTTCAGTCTCCTTTGCTGAACGACAAAGTTAGTGGGATGTAAACACCAGCTGTCGAGCAGTGAGAAAAACATGCATGTATATGTGCATATATAATAATAATTGATGAAGGAAATGGAAAATAGATTTAGCACTAGTCTTTATTCAGTTCGACGATCATGTCGACCCATCCTGCAACTGTCTATTATGGGTAGGATTCTGTGCATCTAATAGTATTACATCAATCTGTGCAGCTTCGCTGACTCAGTAATATTTTCTTCACCATTGTTGAAATTATCTTGCAGTTTCTTGTAATTACTTAGCTCTTGGATGAATTTGTCACATCAGGTGTGTGTGCATAAAGAAGGGGATGTCCTGCTAGATATGCTGAAATGTCCTAGGTATGTTATTCGTGTCTGCTGTACTTTAGTTATGACCAGCTGTAGTTGTCTGTGGGTATATAACAAAATTAAAATCATGATCTTAAAATATAGAGGGTACAACCTATCAAAGTAAGATTACATTTAAGTTAACGGGGAGGGGTGTGCACTCCCACTCATGAATACACGCGCACACACACACACACACACACACATAAAAATATGTGTGTATGTATATATCTAAATATATATATATGGAAGAATTTACGAAACAAACAACAGACGAAGACAAGTGGTGTAAACAACAAATGGATGTATTAGTTTAACGCTCGGGAATAGAGAAAGTCTTTGACGTTTCGAGCTACGCTCTTCAACTGAAAGGAACACAGAAAGAAACAAGGAGAAAAAAATATAAATGTAGTGGTCAGCGATCTATATATATATATATATATATATACATATACATCTATGTGTCGGGTAAATGACCCTGCTTAATATGTAGGAAAGGAGTTGGAAGAAATTCCATTTGCTACACCCAGTGTAAGCTATGGACACATAAGAGGTGCAGTGGAATCACAGGTAGATTAAAAGATAGTTGTCTCCATACATGGCAGATGTGCAGGAACAATAAGCACTAAGAGCACATGGGACTTAGATTCTCTCAAATGCCCAGGAAGCTCTCTTGAGGTTGTAGGTAGTTTCTGTTACCTAGCTGACCAAATTAGCAATGGTGGAGGGTGCTCTGAATGTATTGTTTCTAGAATAAGAATAGGATGGAGGAAGTTCAGAGCTATTACCTCTGTTGGCAGCAAAAGGATTTTCTTTCAGAGTGAAAGGTAGACTGTATGATGCTTGTGTACAAATGGCTATACTCCCTGAATGCAGAAGACATGTGTAGACTGGAGAGAAATGAAGGCAGTGTACTCTGTCGGATGTACAACATCAGTGTCAATGTATGACAGAGTGCAAGTGTATTGAGAAAAAAGTCTGGCATGAGAGGAATCAACTGCAGCATGCAAAAGAGAAGTCTACATTGGTTTGGACATGTGATGTGTATGAATGAGGACAGCTGCATAAAGAAGTGCTGATCACTGAAAGTGGATGCTACCCAGGAAGATGAGATGAAGTGGTAAAGACTGGCTTCACAGAGGAAATGACAATGGACTGTGATGTTGGGCGATATGAGGTTCTTGAGAAGACCCGCCCACATCAGTGAAACTAAGTTCTAGTAGCGCTGTATTTCACCCACATGTAACAAGAAAATCTTTCTTACGCCCTACCCCAACAAACCAAACTTCATCTCTTTCTCACATTTCCTCTTTCATTCACTATTATTACCTCTCACTCCCCAATCCTGTTCTCATGGCCCTCTTTCACTGTATCATTGTTATCTGCTAGCCACCGACCAGTGTGTTCCACCCACGTAACAAGAAAACTTTCACACACCCTACCAGAACAAACCAAACTACATCTCTATGTTTCGTCTCTTCTCTTCCTCACATTTCCTCCTTCATGCGCTATACTCACATCTAACTCTCCAATCCTGTCCTCAAAGCCCTGTTTCTCTATCATTGCTATCTGGTAGCCCTACACCTCTATACACCCAGGTTTTCACCATTCACTGCATTGCCCTTCCCCACTCTCTACTCACACTTCTTTAGTAATGTCCTGCCACTTACATTATGACCTTCAAACCTCACAGGTGTACCCTGGCACTTTGCCACCATCTGTATCTCTCTCTTCTTTTACTTGACAATCTCATATTCTGCTCCCTGGCCCTTGTGAGTATACCCTGGCACTTTGCCACCCTCTCTCTCCTGCTGTCTCCCACTCTCTCTCTCTCTTTCCTTCTGCTCTTCCCTCAGGTTGGATAACCATGTATCTCCTTTACAGCAGCACACCTGTTTCTGTCCTCATTACTGAACTCGTGCGCTCTCTCTCTCTCCAGCCAGGTAACCTTGTACCTCCTCTACTGTAAGACACCTGCTTCTGTCTCACTATAATCTTTCATCATCTGACATAAGATCACCTCCTCTCAAAAGATTTTTCTCTTGCAAGTTACTCGGTGACCCTGTCAGTGCAGGTTCCACTTAAGAAGCATCCAGTCCACACTATGAAGTAGTTGGCATTTGGAAGGGCATCAAGCTGTAAAAACCTTGCCAAAACTGACTTTGCCCATGTTAGTGCCACATAAAAAGCACTCAGTCCACTCTGCTGGGTGGGTGGTTGGTGTTAGCAAGAGCATTCGGTCATAAAAAATCCTGCCAGAATAGACACAGAAGTCTAGTGCAGGCTTCTGCCTGACTGGCTCCTCTCAAACAGTTCCACCCAATCCAGCTTGCAAGCTGGACGTTAAATGATGATGATGACGACGTGTGCACACATATGACAAAGTTTTTGTCAACCAAATCTACTCACATGGCTTCAGTCGGCCTAGGATTACAGTAAATGACACTTGTCCAAGTTGCTGTACAATGGGACTGAACCCACGGCTGCATGGTTGGATAACAGGCTTTTTAACTACACCTGTGCTTACATGTTAGCCATTGCAAAAAAAAACCCCAAAAAACAAAAAAAAAAACAAAGATAAGGTCAGTGACAGTTCCATTTAAAACCATTTCCTGTTAACCAATTTGTTAAGGAAATGTGAAGGCATTCAGCCATATTTGTTACTAGTCTTCATTTAGCATCTGTGAATATTTAGTAGATTTTGCAAATATTGTGACGAATGTATTTATTAGACACATTGAGGAAGGTTGAATTTCTGATGATGAAACTGGATAATTTAGTTTTCTAATTAGGGAAATCCAATGATATCACAGCTAACAAGCTTTCAGTGGGAAAAACAACAACAAAAAAAATCCTCATACATTAGCATGGGTGTTTGGCTAAGGAGTTTGCTTTGTGACCATATAGTTTCAAGTTCAGTCCCACTGTTATGCACTTTGGATAAGTGTCTTCTATAGCTCCTGGTTGACCAATGCCTTGTGAGTGAATTTGGTAGATGGAAACTGTGTGGAAACCTGTCTTGATTTTATCTGTCCAAATGGTTATTTTTAACCCAAGAATTTCATTTTGTAAATTAGAACAGGTCATTACACCCAATCATATAAGTCACTTAAATTGAAGTTTACGATTATATTTGTAAGAAATATTTGTCACAAATTTCAGCAAAAATAACGATTTATGGTCAACGGGAGAGCAATCCTGTCAAGTGAATTCTGAGTGATTCATGAGTTATGTCCCATGACATGCTTTGCCGCCAGATGTTCTATGATACAAAAATCCCGTCTTAAAAAGATGTAAATTAAAACCTTCCAGCAAAATTTCAAGTAAATTTATGTTCCTAAAACATTATCTGACTTACAGCAAAATTATTTAAAAAGATTTTTTGTTATTTAAAAAAAAAAAACGATAATAAAAGAGTTAACTAAATTGCCATTAATATATAATTATGTACGCGATATTTCTATTGCACCATTAATATGAGACTAGAATAGGTTTTTTTTTACTAAGTATTGCACGAGGCAAGTCTCTCTAATTTCCCGTATAATCTATATGAGGGGTTTCCGCATAAATTCCATCTACCCAGTTTCACTTACAAGGCTTGGAGAGACACCGGACTTTACGGTCGGAGGAAAAACAAAACAAAAATCAAACAAAAAACAAACAAACAAGCAAGCAAAAAATGCTTGGTCATGCAATAAGATGGAACCCATGACCTTATGGTTACGAAACGAGCTTCTTGTCCAACCCGAACCATAACACAACACTGAATAATCTTTGGATCATTTTTAAAACGGGGGCCACATTTTTCATTAACGAAACACTTTGAAACTTGGAACACTGGTAGAATGTGTCATATAAAACATCTTTTTCTCTTAGTCTTCTTTAAAAAAAAAAGAAATCCCTAAGTTATTCCATGTTAAATTTGTCGTATTTCTGTAATTTCAACCAATCACTGACGTCCATTCAGCCGATATACATTAAGTGCCGACTACATAAACAAACAATTCTATCGGTGATAGGGTTAGGGTAAAACAGCAAATTTAAAAAGAAAAAAGCAAAGCAAATAAAACGATGAAAAAAGCAAAGAAAACGAAGCTATGGAAATTAAATACG